>NC_042978.1:39957858-40077858 GCF_901001165.1 Salmo trutta | reverse complement strand
TAAGTAAACCAGAAACCTTTCAATATATAAATTAAAATAACACTTTAAAACCATTTAAATACAATACATAGGAAAGTTGTGCTGTACTATGGTAGATGTAGAATCAATCTATTTTTTTAGACTGTTAGAGTATTTATCTGGTCAATATGTCAGTGTATTATGTCTTTTTGTAACAGTGTTATATGTGAAAATGTGATCGTATTATAAATTGTATTTTAATATTTATGGACTCTTGGAAGATTACATAGATCTTAGAACAGGACTGAAATATACTCTCTGTGAAGAGAAGTACAAGAGAAGTACAGAGAGAGAGAGAGAGAGAGAGAGAGAGAGAGAGAGAGCGAGAGAGAGAGAGAGAGAGAGAGAGTGTTTCTGCCACATCCCTGTTGTAGTGTAATGTGTGGTGCCCTCTAGTGGTCATAATTATAACTGTAATGTATACTCTCTCTCTCTCTCTCTCTCTCTTTCTCTCTCTTCCTCTCTCTCTCCACCTATGTTGTCAGGGATGATTTTGATGAGGAGGGGTTCTGCCAACCGTACAGGGGAGTGGCCTGTTCTCGCTTCATAGGAAACCGCAGCATCTTCGTTGACTCTCTGCAGATGCAGGGTGAGATCGAGACACAGATCACAGGTATGCTGCCTGCGTGTGTGTGTGTGTGTGTGTGTGTGTGTGTGTGTGTGTGTGTGTGTGGACTGTTTAACTAAACCCCCTAGGAATAGAATTTAACCTTGTGGGGACTAACAAAATGTCCTCAGTTGGTCAAATTTGCCAGAAATTGCATCTCTGCATGTCTGGCAGACATATCAGTGTGGATGACGGATCACCACCTCAAGCTGAACCTCGGCAAGACGGAGCTGCTCTTCCTCCCGGGGAAGGACTTCCCGTTCCATGATCTCGCCATCACGGTTGACAACTCCATTGTGTCCTCCTCCCAGAGTGCTAAGAGCCTTGGCGTGACCCTGGACAACACCCTGTCGTTCTCCGCTAACATCAAGGCGTTGACCCGATCCTGTAGGTTCATGCTCTACAACATTCGCAGAGTACGACCCTGCCTTACACAGGAAGCGGCGCAGGTCCTAATCCAGGCACTTGTCATCTCCCGTCTGGATTACTGCAACTCGCTGTTGGCGGGGCTCCCTGCCTGTGCCATTAAACCCCTACAACTCATCCAGAACGCCGCAGCCCGTCTGGTGTTCAACCTTCCCAAGTTCTCTCACGTCACCCCGCTCCTCCGCTCTCTCCACTGGCTTCCAGTTGAAGCTTGCATCTGCTACAAGACCATGGTGCTTGCCTACGGAGCTCTGAGGGGAACGGCACCTCCGTACCTTCAGGCTCTGATCAGGCCCTACACCCAAAGAAGGGCACTGCATTCATCCACCTTTGGCCTGCTCACCTCCCTACCTCTGCGGAAGCACAGTTCCCGCAAAGCCCAGTCAAAACTGTTCGCTGCTCTGGCACCCCAATGGTGGAACAAGCTCCCTCACGATGCTAGGACAGCGGAGTCAATCACCACCTTCCGGAGACACCTGAAACCCCACCTCTTTAAGGAATACCTGGGATAGGATAAAGTAATCCTTCTAACCTCCCCCCCCAAAAATATATAGATGTACTATTGTAAAGTGGTTGTTCCACTGGATATCATAAGGTGAATGCACCAATTTGTAAGTCGCTCTGGATAAGAGCGTCTGCTAAATGACTTAAATGTGTGTGTGTGTGTGTGTGTGTGTGTGTGTGTGTGTGTGTGTGTGTGTGTGTGTGTGTGTGTGTGTGTGTGTGCGTCTGTGTGTGCGTGTTTATGCGTGTGTGTTTTGTGTTTCCCTTCAATCCCTGTGTTTTGATTTTAATCAGACATGGAGTACAGGGATAAGGGTCCAGATTTGGTGTAAATCTAACCAGACACTTTCAATCCAGACTTGTCCGTGTGTGTGTGTGTGTCTCTGTGTGTGTGTGTGTGTGTGTGTGTGTGTGTGTGTGTGTGTGTGTGTGTGTGTGTGTGTGTGTGTGTGTGTGTGTGTGTGTGTGTGTGTGTGTGTGCTAGGTCCCATCTGACCTTAGTTGAGTCTGTAGCTTGTCATTACTGTCAGTGAGGATGATGAGAGGATATCTGGTAGAGGGGTGAGAGGGAGTTCAGGATGATAAAGTCACAGTAAGGAACACACATGTTCTACACAGTATGGAACACACATGATCTACACAGTATGGAACACACATGATCTGATACACATATATTCACATTCCCACTTTTTCCATCCAGCCGCCTTCACTATGATCGGAACGTCCAACCACCTGTCGGACCGCTGCTCCCTGTTCGCCATCCCGTCTCTGTGCCACTTTGCCTTCCCAACATGTGACCGCAGCTCTGGGACAGACAAGCCCAGGGACCTGTGTAAGGTATGATGACATGCTTCACAACTACGACTATACCTACATCTACTAGGCTTGTAGCATTAAACACCGACTGTGGCTGAAATGGGACCCTATTCCTTATGGTTCCTGGTTAAAGTAGTGCACTATTTAGCAAATAGGGAGCCATTTCAGACACAGTCCCTGACTGGTGACAGTTACAGGTAGATCTATTCAGGCTTGCTCGTCAATCAATATAACCAATCATTTATTTGGTGTGAAATGGCCCTAGCTAGTTTAATAGTAGTAGTCGCCTTCTGGGGTAGGCTATTATTTTTTGTTAAGTTTATTCATTCAACCATTTTTGAAAACAGCACACTTAAAACTTGAAAAAGCCAAACATGCACATGAGTAAAATCACGGAGGATAACACTCAATAAAGTCTGGGAGTTATTTCCATTGTTAAGTCATGGAGGATAACACTCAATAAAGTCTGGGAGTTATTTCCATTGTTAAATCATGGAGGATAACACACAATACAGTCTGGGACTTATTTCCAGTGTTAAATCATGGAGGATAACACACAATACAGTCTGGGACTTATTTCCAGTGTTAAATCATGGAGGATAACACAGAATACAGTCTGGGACTTATTTCCAGTGTTAAATCATGGAGGATAACACACAATAAAGTCTGGGACTTATTTCCATTGTTAAATCATGGAGGATAACACACAATACAGTCAGGGACTTATTTCCATTGTTAAATCATAGAGGATAACACACAATAGAGTCTGGGACTTATTTCCATTGTTAAATCATGGAGGATAATGCCCAATAAAGTCTAGGACTTTTTTTGATTGTTATCACGAAGGATAACACAAAATAAAGTCTGGGACTTATTTCAATTGTGAAATCATGGAGGATAACACATAGTACATGTCTGAGATTTATTTCCATTGTTAAATCATGGAGGATAACACACAATACATGTCTGGGACTTATTTCCATTGTTAAATCATGGAGGATAATGCACAATACCGTCTGGGACTTATTTCCATTGTTAAATCATCAAGGACAGCACACAATGAAGTATGGTAATTATTTCCATTGTTAAATCATTGAGGATAACAAACAATTAAGTCTGGGACTTATTTCCATTGTTAAATAATGGAGCATAACACACAATACAGTCTGGGACTTATTTCCATTGTTAAATCATTAAATCATTGAGGATAATGCAAAATACAGTCTGGGACATATTTCCGTTGTTAAATCATGGAGCATAACACACAGTCAGTATGGGACTTATTTCAGTTGTTAATTCATAGAAGTTAAAACACAATAAAGTCTGGGAATTACTTCCATTGTTAAATCACGGACGATAACACACGATACACTTAGGGACTTATTTCCATTGTTAAATATGGAGGATAACACACAATATAATCTGAGACTTATTTCCAGTGTTAAATCATGGAGGATAACACACAATACAGTCTGGGACCTATTTCCATTGTTAAATCATGGAGGATAAAACACAATACAGCCTGGGACTTATTTACATTGTTAAATCATGGAGGATATCACACAATACAGTCTGAGACTTATTTCCATTGTTTAATCATGGAGGATAACACACAATACAGTCAGAGACTTATTTCCATTGTTAAATCATGGAGGATAATACACAATACACTCTGGGACTTATTTCCATTGTTAAATCATGGAGAATAACACACAATACAGCCTGGGACTTATTTCCATTGTTAAATCATGGAGGATATCACACAATACAGTCTGACACTTATTTCCATTGTTTAATCATGGAGGATAACACACAATACAGTCTGAGACGTATTTCCATTGTTAAATCATGGTGGATAACACAAAATACAGTCTGGGACTCATTTCCATTGTTAAATCATGGAGGATAACACACAATACAGTCTGGGACTTATTTCCATTGTTAAATCATGGAGGATAACACACAATAAAGTCTGGGACTTATTTCCATTGTTAAATCATAGAGGATAACACACAATAGAGTCTGGGACTTATTTCCATTGTTAAATCATGGAGGATAATGCCCAATAAAGTCTAGGACTTTTTTTGATTGTTAAATCACGGAGGATAACACAAAATAAAGTCTGGGACTTATTTCCATTGTGAAATCATGGAGGATAACGCATAGTACATGTCTGAGACTTATTTCCATTGTTAAATCATGGAGGATAACACACAATAGATGTCTGGTAGTTTTTTCCACTGTTAAATCATGGAGGATAATGCACATTACCGTCTGGGACTTATTTCCATTGTTAAATCATGGAGGATAATGCACAATACCGTCTGGGACTTATTTCCATTGTTAAATCATGGAGGATAACACACAATAAAGTATGGGAAGTTTTTCCATTGTTAAATCGTGGAGGATAACACACAATACAGTCAGGGACTTATTTCCATTGTTAAATCATGGAGGATAACTCACAATACAGTTGTCACAGGTGTAGCCGTGTTGAATAGACCAAAACGCAGCCGGGATGTGAATACTCATCTTTATATTTATTTTGAATAAAGCATACACGGGAAAACAATAAACAAGAACGACTTGTGACAGTCTCACAGGCTATACATTCACTAGCAGTGCAAAATATACAACAACCCACCAAAACCAGGTGACAAACACACTCCTAATATATGACTTCCAATCAGGAACAACGATAACCAGCTGTCTCTGATCAGGAGCCACACAGACCAACATAGAAACAGAAATACTAGACAAACACATACCCAGTACTTCTGCCACGTCCTGACCACAATACTAAACAACTACTCCCTCTGCTGGTCAGGACGTGACAACAGTCTGGGACTTATTTCCATTTTTAAATAAGGGAGGATAACATACAATACAGTCTGGGACTTATTTAAGTTGTTAAATCATGGAGGATAACACACAATACAGTCTGGGACTTGTTTCCATTGTTAAATAATGGAGGATAACACACAATACAGTCTGGGACGTATTTCAGTTGTTAAATCATAGAGGATAACACACAATACAGTGTGGGACTTATTTTCATTGTTAAATAATGGAGGAAAACCCACAATACATGTCTGGGACTTTTTTCCATTCTTAAATCATGGAGGATAACACACAGTACAGTCTGAGACTTATTTCCATTGTTAAATCATGGAGGATAATACACAATACACTTGGGGACTTATTTCCATTGTTAAATCATGGAGTATAACACACAATACATGTCTGGGATTTATTTCCATTGTTAAATCATCAAGGACAGCACACAATGAAGTATGGTAATTATTGCCATTGTTAAATCATTGAGGATAACAAACAATTAAGTCTGGGACTTATTTCCATTATTAAATCATGGAGCATAACACACAATACAGTCTGGGACTTATTTCCATTGTTTAATCATGGAGGATAATGCACAATACTGTCTGGGACTTATTTACATTGTTAAATCATGGAGGATAACACACAATACAGTCTGGGACCTATTTCCATTGTTAAATCATGGAGGATAAAACACAATATAGCCTGGGAATTATTTACATTGTTAAATTTTGGAGGATATCACACAATACAGTCTGAGACTTATTTCCATTGTTTAATCATGGAGGATAATGCACAATACTGTCTGGGACTTATTTACATTGTTAAATCATGGAGGATATCAAACAATACAGTCTGAGACTTATTTCCATTGTTTAATCATGGAGGATAATACACAATACACTCGGGGACTTATTTCCATTGTTAAATCATGGAGAATAACACACAATACAGCCTGGGACTTACTTCCATTGTTAAATAATGGAGGATAACACACAATACAGTCTGAGACGTATTTCCATTGTTAAATCATGGTGGATAACACAAAATACAGTCTGGGACTTATTTCCATTGTTAAATCATGGTGGATAACACACAATACAGTCTGGGACTTATTTCCATTGTTAAATCATGGAGGATAACACACAATAAAGTCTGGGACTTATTTCCATTGTTAAATCATAGAGGATAACACACAATAGAGTCTGGGACTTATTTCCATTGTTAAATCATGGAGGATAATGCCCAATAAAGTCTAGGACTTTTTTTGATTGTTAAATCACGGAGGATAACACAAAATAAAGTCTGGGACTTATTTCCATTGTGAAATCATGGAGGATAACGCATAGTACATGTCTGAGACTTATTTCCATTGTTAAATCATGGAGGAT
The DNA here is from genome assembly GCF_901001165.1 of Salmo trutta. NCBI lineage: Eukaryota > Metazoa > Chordata > Actinopteri > Salmoniformes > Salmonidae > Salmo > Salmo trutta. Next base: position 40,071,258 of record NC_042978.1, on the reverse strand, counting down.
AACACACAATAGATGTCTGGTAGTTTTTTCCACTGCTAAATCATGGAGGATAATACACAATACACTCGGGGACTTATTTCCATTGTTAAATCATGGAGTATAACACACAATACATGTCTGGGATTTATTTCCATTGTTAAATCATCAAGGACAGCACACAATGAAGTATGGTAATTATTGCCATTGTTAAATCATTGAGGATAACAAACAATTAAGTCTGGGACTTATTTCCATTGTTAAATCATGGAGCATAACACACAATACAGTCTGGGACTTATTTCCATTGTTTAATCATGGAGGATAATGCACAATACTGTCTGGGACTTATTTACATTGTTAAATCATGGAGGATAACACACAATACAGTCTGGGACCTATTTCCATTGTTAAATCATGGAGGATAAAACACAATATAGCCTGGGACTTATTTACATTGTTAAATCATGGAGGATATCACACAATACAGTCTGAGACTTATTTCCATTGTTTAATCATGGAGGATAATGCACAATACTGTCTGGGACTTATTTACATTGTTAAATCATGGAGGATAACACACAATACAGTCTGGGACCTATTTCCATTGTTAAATCATGGAGGATAAAACAGAATATAGCCTGGGACTTATTTACATTGTTAAATCATGGAGGATATCACACAATAGAGTCTGAGACTTATTTCCATTGTTTAATCATGGAGGATAACACACAATACAGTCTGAGACTTATTTCCATTGTTAAATCATGGAAGATAATACACAATACACTCGGGACTTATTTCCATTGTTAAATCATGGAGAATAACACACAATACAGCCTGGGACTTACTTCCATTGTTAAATAATGGAGGATAACACACAATACAGTCTGAAACTTATTTCCTTTGTTAAATCATGGTGGATAACACAAAATACAGTCTGGGACTTATTTCCATTGTTAAATCATGGAGGATAAAACACAACACAGCCTATGACTTATTCCATTGTGAAATCACGGAGGATAACACACAATACATGTCTGGTAGTTATTTCCATTGTTAAATCATGGATTATAACACACAATACAGTCTGGGACTTATTTCCATTGTTAAATCATGGAGGATAACACACAATACAGTCTGGGACTTATTTCCATTCTTAAATCATGGAGGATAATGCACAATACAGTTTGCGACTTATTTCCATTGTTAAATCATGGATGATAACACACAATACAGTCTGGGACTTATTTCCATTGTTAAATCATGGAGGATAATGCACAATACAGTCTGGGACTTATTTCCATTGTTAAATAATGGAGGATAACACACAATACAGTCTGGGACTTATTTAAGTTGTTAAACCATGTAGGATAACACACAATACAGTCTGGGACTTATTTCCATTGTTAAATCATGGAGAATAACACACAATACAGCCTGGGACTTACTTCCATTGTTAAATCATGGAGGATATCACACAATACAGTCTGACACTTATTTCCATTGTTTAATCATGGACGATATCACACAATACAGTCTGAAACTTTTTTCCATTCTTAAATCATGGTGGATAATACAAAATACAGTCTGGGACTTATTTCCATTGTTAAATCATGGAGGATAAAACACAACACAGCTTATGACTTATTCCATTGTGAAATCACGGAGGATAACACACAATACATGTCTGGTAGTTATTTCCATTGTTAAATCATCAAGGACAGCACACAATGAAGTATGGTAATTATTGCCATTGTTAAATCATTGAGGATAACAAACAATTAAGTCTGGGACTTATTTCCATTGTTAAATAATGGAGCATAACACACAATACAGTCTGGGACTTATTTCCATTGTTAAATCATTAAATCATTGAAGATAATGCAAAATACAGTCTGGGACATATTTCCGTTGTTAAATCATGGAGCATAACACACAGTCAGTATGGGACTTATTTCAGTTGTTAATTCATAGAAGTTAAAACACAATAAAGTCTGGGAATTACTTCCATTGTTAAATCACGGACGATAACACACGATACACTTAGGGACTTATTTCCATTGTTAAATATGGAGGATAACACACAATATAATCTGAGACTTATTTCCAGTGTTAAATCATGGAGGATAACACACAATACAGTCTGGGACCTATTTCCATTGTTAAATCATGGAGGATAAAACACAATACAGCCTGGGACTTATTTACATTGTTAAATCATGGAGGATATCACACAATACAGTCTGAGACTTATTTCCATTGTTTAATCATGGAGGATAACACACAATACAGTCTGAGACTTATTTCCATTGTTAAATCATGGAGGATAATACACAATACACTCTGGGACTTATTTCCATTGTTAAATCATGGAGAATAACACACAATACAGCCTGGGACTTATTTCCATTGTTAAATCATGGAGGATATCACACAATACAGTCTGACACTTATTTCCATTGTTTAATCATGGAGGATAACACACAATACAGTCTGAGACGTATTTCCATTGTTAAATCATGGTGGATAACACAAAATACAGTCTGGGACTTATTTCCATTGTTAAATCATGGAGGATAACACACAATACAGTCTGGGACTTATTTCCATTGTTAAATCATGGAGGATAACACACAATAAAGTCTGGGACTTATTTCCATTGTTAAATCATAGAGGATAACACACAATAGAGTCTGGGACTTATTTCCATTGTTAAATCATGGAGGATAATGCCCAATAAAGTCTAGGACTTTTTTTGATTGTTAAATCACGGAGGATAACACAAAATAAAGTCTGGGACTTATTTCCATTGTGAAATCATGGAGGATAACGCATAGTACATGTCTGAGACTTATTTCCATTGTTAAATCATGGAGGATAACACACAATAGATGTCTGGTAGTTTTTTCCACTGTTAAATCATGGAGGATAATGCACATTACCGTCTGGGACTTATTTCCATTGTTAAATCATGGAGGATAATGCACAATACCGTCTGGGACTTATTTCCATTGTTAAATCATGGAGGATAACACACAATAAAGTATGGGAAGTTTTTCCATTGTTAAATCATGGAGGATAACACACAATACAGTCAGGGACTTATTTCCATTGTTAAATCATGGAGGATAACTCACAATACAGTTGTCACAGGTGTAGCCGTGTTGAATAGACCAAAACGCAGCCGGGATGTGAATACTCATCTTTATATTTATTTTGAATAAAGCATACACGGGAAAACAATAAACAAGAACGACTTGTGACAGTCTCACAGGCTATACATTCACTAGCAGTGCGAAAATATACAACAACCCACCAAAACCAGGTGACAAACACACTCCTAATATATGACTTCCAATCAGGAACAACGATAACCAGCTGTCTCTGATCAGGAGCCACACAGACCAACATAGAAACAGAAATACTAGACAAACACATACCCAGTACTTCTGCCACGTCCTGACCACAATACTAAACAACTACTCCCTCTGCTGGTCAGGACGTGACAACAGTCTGGGACTTATTTCCATTTTTAAATAAGGGAGGATAACATACAATACAGTCTGGGACTTATTTAAGTTGTTAAATCATGGAGGATAACACACAATACAGTCTGGGACTTGTTTCCATTGTTAAATAATGGAGGATAACACACAATACAGTCTGGGACGTATTTCAGTTGTTAAATCATAGAGGATAACACACAATACAGTGTGGGACTTATTTTCATTGTTAAATAATGGAGGAAAACCCACAATACATGTCTGGGACTTTTTTCCATTCTTAAATCATGGAGGATAACACACAGTACAGTCTGGGACTTATTTCCATTGTTAAATCATGGAGGATAACACACAATACAGTCTGAGACTTATTTCCATTGTTAAATCATGGAGGATAATACACAATACACTTGGGGACTTATTTCCATTGTTAAATCATGGAGTATAACACACAATACATGTCTGGGATTTATTTCCATTGTTAAATCATCAAGGACAGCACACAATGAAGTATGGTAATTATTGCCATTGTTAAATCATTGAGGATAACAAACAATTAAGTCTGGGACTTATTTCCATTATTAAATCATGGAGCATAACACACAATACAGTCTGGGACTTATTTCCATTGTTTAATCATGGAGGATAATGCACAATACTGTCTGGGACTTATTTACATTGTTAAATCATGGAGGATAACACACAATACAGTCTGGGACCTATTTCCATTGTTAAATCATGGAGGATAAAACACAATATAGCCTGGGACTTATTTACATTGTTAAATTTTGGAGGATATCACACAATACAGTCTGAGACTTATTTCCATTGTTTAATCATGGAGGATAATGCACAATACTGTCTGGGACTTATTTACATTGTTAAATCATGGAGGATATCAAACAATACAGTCTGAGACTTATTTCCATTGTTTAATCATGGAGGATAATACACAATACACTCGGGGACTTATTTCCATTGTTAAATCATGGAGAATAACATACAATACAGCCTGGGACTTACTTCCATTGTTAAATAATGGAGGATAACACACAATACAGTCTGAGACGTATTTCCATTGTTAAATCATGGTGGATAACACAAAATACAGTCTGGGACTTATTTCCATTGTTAAATCATGGTGGATAACACACAATACAGTCTGGGACTTATTTCCATTGTTAAATCATGGAGGATAACACACAATAAAGTCTGGGACTTATTTCCATTGTTAAATCATAGAGGATAACACACAATAGAGTCTGGGACTTATTTCCATTGTTAAATCATGGAGGATAATGCCCAATAAAGTCTAGGACTTTTTTTGATTGTTAAATCACGGAGGATAACACAAAATAAGGTCTGGGACTTATTTCCATTGTGAAATCACGGAGGATAACGCATAGTACATGTCTGAGACTTATTTCCATTGTTAAATCATGGAGGATAACACACAATAGATGTCTGGTAGTTTTTTCCACTGTTAAATCATGGAGGATAATACACAATACACTCGGGGACTTATTTCCATTGTTAAATCATGGAGTATAACACACAATACATGTCTGGGATTTATTTCCATTGTTAAATCATCAAGGACAGCACACAATGAAGTATGGTAATTATTGCCATTGTTAAATCATTGAGGATAACAAACAATTAAGTCTGGGACTTATTTCCATTGTTAAATCATGGAGCATAACACACAATACAGTCTGGGACTTATTTCCATTGTTTAATCATGGAGGATAATGCACAATACTGTCTGGGACTTATTTACATTGTTAAATCATGGAGGATAACACACAATACAGTCTGGGACCTATTTCCATTGTTAAATCATGGAGGATAAAACACAATATAGCCTGGGACTTATTTACATTGTTAAATCATGGAGGATATCACACAATACAGTCTGAGACTTATTTCCATTGTTTAATCATGGAGGATAATGCACAATACTGTCTGGGACTTATTTACATTGTTAAATCATGGAGGATAACACACAATACAGTCTGGGACCTATTTCCATTGCTAAATCATGGAGGATAAAACAGAATATAGCCTGGGACTTATTTACATTGTTAAATCATGGAGGATATCACACAATAGAGTCTGAGACTTATTTCCATTGTTTAATCATGGAGGATAACACACAATACAGTCTGAGACTTATTTCCATTGTTAAATCATGGAAGATAATACACAATACACTCGGGACTTATTTCCATTGTTAAATCATGGAGAATAACACACAATACAGCCTGGGACTTACTTCCATTGTTAAATAATGGAGGATAACACACAATACAGTCTGAAACTTATTTCCTTTGTTAAATCATGGTGGATAACACAAAATACAGTCTGGGACTTATTTCCATTGTTAAATCATGGAGGATAAAACACAACACAGCCTATGACTTATTCCATTGTGAAATCACGGAGGATAACACACAATACATGTCTGGTAGTTATTTCCATTGTTAAATCATGGATTATAACACACAATACAGTCTGGGACTTATTTCCATTGTTAAATCATGGAGGATAACACACAATACAGTCTGGGACTTATTTCCATTCTTAAATCATGGAGGATAATGCACAATACAGTTTGCGACTTATTTCCATTGTTAAATCATGGATGATAACACACAATACAGTCTGGGACTTATTTCCATTGTTAAATCATGGAGGATAATGCACAATACAGTCTGGGACTTATTTCCATTGTTAAATAATGGAGGATAACACACAATACAGTCTGGGACTTATTTAAGTTGTTAAACCATGTAGGATAACACACAATACAGTCTGGGACTTATTTCCATTGTTAAATCATGGAGAATAACACACAATACAGCCTGGGACTTACTTCCATTGTTAAATCATGGAGGATATCACACAATACAGTCTGACACTTATTTCCATTGTTTAATCATGGACGATAACACACAATACAGTCTGAAACTTTTTTCCATTCTTAAATCATGGTGGATAACACAAAATACAGTCTGGGACTTATTTCCATTGTTAAATCATGGAGGATAAAACACAACACAGCTTATGACTTATTCCATTGTGAAATCACGGAGGATAACACACAATACATGTCTGGTAGTTATTTCCATTGTTAAATCATCAAGGACAGCACACAATGAAGTATGGTAATTATTGCCATTGTTAAATCATTGAGGATAACAAACAATTAAGTCTGGGACTTATTTCCATTGTTAAATAATGGAGCATAACACACAATACAGTCTGGGACTTATTTCCATTGTTAAATCATTAAATCATTGAAGATAATGCAAAATACAGTCTGGGACATATTTCCGTTGTTAAATCATGGAGCATAACACACAGTCAGTATGGGACTTATTTCAGTTGTTAATTCATAGAAGTTAAAACACAATAAAGTCTGGGAATTACTTCCATTGTTAAATCACGGACGATAACACACGATACACTTAGGGACTTATTTCCATTGTTAAATATGGAGGATAACACACAATATAATCTGAGACTTATTTCCAGTGTTAAATCATGGAGGATAACACACAATACAGTCTGGGACCTATTTCCATTGTTAAATCATGGAGGATAAAACACAATACAGCCTGGGACTTATTTACATTGTTAAATCATGGAGGATATCACACAATACAGTCTGAGACTTATTTCCATTGTTTAATCATGGAGGATAACACACAATACAGTCTGAGACTTATTTCCATTGTTAAATCATGGAGGATAATACACAATACACTCTGGGACTTATTTCCATTGTTAAATCATGGAGAATAACACACAATACAGCCTGGGACTTATTTCCATTGTTAAATCATGGAGGATAACACACAATACAGTCTGACACTTATTTCCATTGTTTAATCATGGAGGATAACACACAATACAGTCTGAGACGTATTTCCATTGTTAAATCATGGTGGATAACACAAAATACAGTCTGGGACTTATTTCCATTGTTAAATCATGGAGGATAACACACAATACAGTCTGGGACTTATTTCCATTGTTAAATCATGGAGGATAACACACAATACAGTCTGGGACTTATTTCCATTGTTAAATCATGGTGGATAACACACAATACAGTCTGGGACTTATTTCCATTGTTAAATCATGGAGGATAATGCCCAATAAAGTCTAGGACTTTTTTTGATTGTTAAATCACGGAGGATAACACAAAATAAAGTCTGGGACTTATTTCCATTGTGAAATCATGGAGGATAACGCATAGTACATGTCTGAGACTTATTTCCATTGTTAAATCATGGAGGATAACACACAATAGATGTCTGGTAGTTTTTTCCACTGTTAAATCATGGAGGATAATGCACATTACCGTCTGGGACTTATTTCCATTGTTAAATCATGGAGGATAATGCACAATACCGTCTGGGACTTATTTCCATTGTTAAATCATGGAGGATAACACACAATAAAGTGTGGGAAGTTTTTCCATTGTTAAATCATGGAGGATAACACACAATACAGTCAGGGACTTATTTCCATTGTTAAATCATGGAGGATAACTCACAATACAGTTGTCACAGGTGTAGCCGTGTTGAATAGACCAAAACGCAGCCGGGATGTGAATACTCATCTTTATATTTATTTTGAATAAAGCATACACGGGAAAACAATAAACAAGAACGACTAGTGACAGTCTCACAGGCTATACATTCACTAGCAGTGCGAAATATACAACAACCCACCAAAACCAGGTGACAAACACACTCCTAATATATGACTTCCAATCAGGAACAACGATAACCAGCTGTCTCTGATCAGGAGCCACACAGACCAACATAGAAACAGAAATACTAGACAAACACATACCCAGTACTTCTGCCACGTCCTGACCACAATACTAAACAACTACTCCCTCTGCTGGTCAGGACGTGACAACAGTCTGGGACTTATTTCCATTTTAAATAAGGGAGGATAACATACAATACAGTCTGGGACTTATTTAAGTTGTTAAATCATGGAGGATAACACACAATACAGTCTGGGACTTGTTTCCATTGTTAAATAATGGAGGATAAACACACATACAGTCTGGGACGTATTTCAGTTGTTAAATCATAGAGGATAACACACAATACAGTGTGGGACTTATTTTCATTGTTAAATAATGGAGGAAAACCCACAATACATGTCTGGGACTTTTTTCCATTCTTAAATCATGGAGGATAACAACACGTACAGATCTGGGACTTATTTCCATTGTTAAATCATGGAGGATAAACACCATACAGTTCTGAGACTTATTTCCATTGTTAAATCATGGAGGATAATGCCCAATAAGTCTAGGACTTTTTTTGATTGTTAAATCACGGAGGATAACACAAAATAAAGTCTGGGACTATTTCCATGTGAAATCATGGAGGATAACGCATAGTACATGTCTGAGACTTATTTCCATTGTTAAATTCATGGAGGATAACACACAATAGATGTCTGTTAGTTTTTTCCACTGTTAAATCATGGAGGATAATACACAATACACTCGGGGACTTATTTCCATTGTTAAATCATGGAGTATAACACACAATACATGTCTGGGATTTATTTCCATTGTTAAATCATCAAGGACAGCACACAATGAAGTATGGTAATTATTGCCATTGTTAAATCATTGAGGATAACAAACAATTAAGTCTGGGACTTATTTCCATTGTTAAATCATGGAGCATAACACACAATACAGTCTGGGACTTATTTCCATTGTTTAATCATGGAGGATAATGCACAATACTGTCTGGGACTTATTTACATTGTTAAATCATGGAGGATAACACACAATACAGTCTGGGACCTATTTCCATTGTTAAATCATGGAGGATAACTCACAATACAGTTGTCACAGGTGTAGCCGTGTTGAATAGACCAAAACGCAGCCGGGATGTGAATACTCATCTTTATATTTATTTTGAATAAAGCATACACGGGAAAACAATAAACAAGAACGACTAGTGACAGTCTCACAGGCTATACATTCACTAGCAGTGCGAAATATACAACAACCCACCAAAACCAGGTGACAAACACACTCCTAATATATGACTTCCAATCAGGAACAACGATAACCAGCTGTCTCTGATCAGGAGCCACACAGACCAACATAGAAACAGAAATACTAGACAAACACATACCCAGTACTTCTGCCACGTCCTGACCACAATACTAAACAACTACTCCCTCTGCTGGTCAGGACGTGACAACAGTCTGGGACTTATTTCCATTTTTAAATAAGGGAGGATAACATACAATACAGTCTGGGACTTATTTAAGTTGTTAAATCATGGAGGATAACACACAATACAGTCTGGGACTTGTTTCCATTGTTAAATAATGGAGGATAACACACAATACAGTCTGGGACGTATTTCAGTTGTTAAATCATAGAGGATAACACACAATACAGTGTGGGACTTATTTTCATTGTTAAATAATGGAGGAAAACCCACAATACATGTCTGGGACTTTTTTCCATTCTTAAATCATGGAGGATAACACACAGTACAGTCTGGGACTTATTTCCATTGTTAAATCATGGAGGATAACACACAATACAGTCTGAGACTTATTTCCATTGTTAAATCATGGAGGATAATACACAATACACTTGGGGACTTATTTCCATTGTTAAATCATGGAGTATAACACACAATACATGTCTGGGATTTATTTCCATTGTTAAATCATCAAGGACAGCACACAATGAAGTATGGTAATTATTGCCATTGTTAAATCATTGAGGATAACAAACAATTAAGTCTGGGACTTATTTCCATTATTAAATCATGGAGCATAACACACAATACAGTCTGGGACTTATTTCCATTGTTTAATCATGGAGGATAATGCACAATACTGTCTGGGACTTATTTACATTGTTAAATCATGGAGGATAACACACAATACAGTCTGGGACCTATTTCCATTGTTAAATCATGGAGGATAAAACACAATATAGCCTGGGACTTATTTACATTGTTAAATTTTGGAGGATATCACACAATACAGTCTGAGACTTATTTCCATTGTTTAATCATGGAGGATAATGCACAATACTGTCTGGGACTTATTTACATTGTTAAATCATGGAGGATATCAAACAATACAGTCTGAGACTTATTTCCATTGTTTAATCATGGAGGATAACACACAATACAGTCTGAGACTTATTTCCATTGTTAAATCATGGAGGATAATACACAATACACTCGGGGACTTATTTCCATTGTTAAATCATGGAGAATAACACACAATACAGCCTGGGACTTACTTCCATTGTTAAATAATGGAGGATAACACACAATACAGTCTGAGACGTATTTCCATTGTTAAATCATGGTGGATAACACAAAATACAGTCTGGGACTTATTTCCATTGTTAAATCATGGTGGATAACACACAATACAGTCTGGGACTTATTTCCATTGTTAAATCATGGAGGATAACACACAATAAAGTCTGGGACTTATTTCCATTGTTAAATCATAGAGGATAACACACAATAGAGTCTGGGACTTATTTCCATTGTGAAATCATGGAGGATAACGCATAGTACATGTCTGAGACTTATTTCCATTGTTAAATCATGGAGGATAACACACAATAGATGTCTGGTAGTTTTTTCCACTGTTAAATCATGGAGGATAATACACAATACACTCGGGGACTTATTTCCATTGTTAAATCATGGAGTATAACACACAATACATGTCTGGGATTTATTTCCATTGTTAAATCATCAAGGACAGCACACAATGAAGTATGGTAATTATTGCCATTGTTAAATCATTGAGGATAACAAACAATTAAGTCTGGGACTTATTTCCATTGTTAAATCATGGAGCATAACACACAATACAGTCTGGGACTTATTTCCATTGTTTAATCATGGAGGATAATGCACAATACTGTCTGGGACTTATTTACATTGTTAAATCATGGAGGATAACACACAATACAGTCTGGGACCTATTTCCATTGTTAAATCATGGAGGATAAAACACAATATAGCCTGGGACTTATTTACATTGTTAAATCATGGAGGATATCACACAATACAGTCTGAGACTTATTTCCATTGTTTAATCATGGAGGATAATGCATAATACTGTCTGGGACTTATTTACATTGTTAAATCATGGAGGATAACACACAATACAGTCTGGGACCTATTTCCATTGCTAAATCATGGAGGATAAAACAGAATATAGCCTGGGACTTATTTACATTGTTAAATCATGGAGGATATCACACAATAGAGTCTGAGACTTATTTCCATTGTTTAATCATGGAGGATAACACACAATACAGTCTGAGACTTATTTCCATTGTTAAATCATGGAAGATAATACACAATACACTCGGGGACTTATTTCCATTGTTAAATCATGGAGAATAACACACAATACAGCCTGGGACTTACTTCCATTCTTAAATCATGGTGGATAACACAAAATACAGTCTGGGACTTATTTCCATTGTTAAATCATGGAGGATAAAACACAACACAGCCTATGACTTATTCCATTGTGAAATCACGGAGGATAACACACAATACATGTCTGGTAGTTATTTCCATTGTTAAATCATGGATTATAACACACAATACAGTCTGGGACTTATTTCCATTGTTAAATCATGGAGGATAACACACAATACAGTCTGGGACTTATTTCCATTCTTAAATCATGGAGGATAATGCACAATACAGTTTGCGACTTATTTCCATTGTTAAATCATGGATGATAACACACAATACAGTCTGGGACTTATTTCCATTGTTAAATCATGGAGGATAATGCACAATACAGTCTGGGACTTATTTCCATTGTTAAATAATGGAGGATAACACACAATACAGTCTGGGACTTATTTAAGTTGTTAAACCATGTAGGATAACACACAATACAGTCTGGGACTTATTTCCATTGTTAAATCATGGAGAATAACACACAATACAGCCTGGGACTTACTTCCATTGTTAAATCATGGAGGATATCACACAATACAGTCTGACACTTATTTCCATTGTTTAATCATGGACGATAACACACAATACAGTCTGAAACTTTTTTCCATTCTTAAATCATGGTGGATAACACAAAATACAGTCTGGGACTTATTTCCATTGTTAAATCATGGAGGATAAAACACAACACAGCTTATGACTTATTCCACTGTGAAATCACGGAGGATAACACACAATACATGTCTGGTAGTTATTTCCATTGTTAAATCATCAAGGACAGCACACAATGAAGTATGGTAATTATTGCCATTGTTAAATCATTGAGGATAACAAACAATTAAGTCTGGGACTTATTTCCATTGTTAAATCATGGAGCATAACACACAATACAGTCTGGGACTTATTTACATTGTTTAATCATGGAGGATAATGCACAATACTGTCTGGGACTTATTTACATTGTTAAATCATGGAGGATAACATACAATACAGTCTGGGACCTATTTCCATTGTTAAATCATGGAGGATAAAACACAATATAGCCTGGGACTTATTTACATTGTTAAATTTTGGAGGATATCACACAATACAGTCTGAGACTTATTTCCATTGTTTAATCATGGAGGATAATGCACAATACTGTCTGGGACTTATTTACATTGTTAAATCATGGAGGATATCACGCAATACAGTCTGAGACTTATTTCCATTGTTTAATCATGGAGGATAACACACAATACAGTCTGAGACTTATTTCCATTGTTAAATCATGGAGGATAATACACAATACACTCGGGGACTTATTTCCATTGTTAAATCATGGAGAATAACACACAATACAGCCTGGGACTTACTTCCATTGTTAAATAATGGAGGATAACACACAATACAGTCTGAGACGTATTTCCATTGTTAAATCATGGTGGATAACACAAAATACAGTCTGGGACTTATTTCCATTGTTAAATCATGGAGGATAACACACAATACAGTCTGGGACTTATTTCCATTGTTAAATCATGGAGGATAACACACAATAAAGTCTGGGACTTATTTCCATTGTTAAATCATAGAGGATAACACACAATAGAGTCTGGGACTTATTTCCATTGTTATATCATGGAGGATAATGCCCAATAAAGTCTAGGACTTTTTTTGATTGTTAAATCACGGAGGATAACACAAAATAAAGTCTGGGACTTATTTCCATTGTGAAATCATGGAGGATAACGCATAGTACATGTCTGAGACTTATTTCCATTGTTAAATCATGGAGGATAACACACAATAGATGTCTGGTAGTTTTTTTCCACTGTTAAATCATGGAGGATAATGCACATTACCGTCTGGGACTTATTTCCATTGTTACATCATGGAGGATAATGCACAATACCGTCTGGGACTTATTTCCATTGTTAAATCATGGAGGATAACACACAATAAAGTATGGGAAGTTTTTCCATTGTTAAATCATGGAGGATAACACACAATACAGTCAGGGACTTATTTCCATTGTTAAATCATGGAGGATAACTCACAATACAGTTGTCACAGGTGTAGCCGTGTTGAATAGACCAAAACGCAGCCGGGATGTGAATACTCATCTTTATATTTATTTTGAATAAAGCATACACGGGAAAACAATAAACAAGAACGAGTGGTGACAGTCTCACAGGCTATACATTCACTAGCAGTGCGAAATATACAACAACCCACCAAAACCAGGTGACAAACACACTCCTAATATATGACTTCCAATCAGGAACAACGATAACCAGCTGTCTCTGATCGGGAGCCACACAGACCAACATAGAAACAGAAATACTAGACAAACACATACCCAGTACTTCTACCACGTCCTGACCACAATACTAAACAACTACTCCCTCTGCTGGTCAGGACGTGACAACAGTCTGGGACTTATTTCCATTTTTAAATAAGGGAGGATAACACACAATACAGTCTGGGACTTATTTCCATTGTTAAAGCATGGAGGATAACACACAATAAATTCTGGGACTTGTTTCCATTGTTAAATCATGCAGGATAATGCACAATACAGTCTGGGACTTATTTCCATTGTTAAATAATGGAGGATAACACACAATACAGTCTGGGACTTATTTCAGTTGTTAAATCATAGAGGATAACACACAATACAGTGTGGGACTTATTTCCATTGTTAAATCATGGAGGAAAACCCACAACACATGTCTGGGACTTTTTTCCATTCTTAAATCATGGAGGATAACACACAGTACAGTCTGGGACTTATTTCCATTGTTAAATCATGGAGGATAACACACAATACAGTCTGAGACTTATTTCCATTGTTAAATCATGGAGGATAATACACAATACACTCGGGGACTTATTTCCATTGTTAAATCATGGAGTATAACACACAATACATGTCTGGGATTTATTTCCATTGTTAAATCATCAAGGACAGCACACAATGAAGTATGGTAATTATTGCCATTGTTAAATCATTGAGGATAACAAACAATTAAGTTTGGGACTTATTTCCATTGTTAAATCATGGAGCATAACACACAATACAGTCTGGGACTTATTTCCATTGTTTAATCATGGAGGATAATGCACAATACTGTCTGGGACTTATTTACATTGTTAAATCATGGAGGATAACACACAATACAGTCTGGGACCTATTTCCATTGTTAAATCATGGAGGATAAAACACAATATAGCCTGGGACTTATTTACATTGTTAAATCATGGAGGATATCACACAATACAGTCTGAGACTTATTTCCATTGTTTAATCATGGAGGATAATGCACAATACTGTCTGGGACTTATTTACATTGTTAAATCATGGAGGATAACACACAATACAGTCTGGGACCTATTTCCATTGTTAAATCATGGAGGATAAAACAGAATATAGCCTGGGACTTATTTACATTGTTAAATCATGGAGGATATCACACAATACAGTCTGAGACTTATTTCCATTGTTTAATCATGGAGGATAACACACAATACAGTCTGAGACTTATTTCCATTGTTAAATCATGGAAGATAATACACAATACACTCGGGGACTTATTTCCATTGTTAAATCATGGAGAATAACACACAATACAGCCTGGGACTTACTTCCATTGTTAAATAATGGAGGATAACACACAATACAGTCTGAAACTTATTTCCTTTGTTAAATCATGGTGGATAACACAAAATACAGTCTGGGACTTATTTCCATTGTTAAATCATGGAGGATAAAACACAACACAGCCTATGACTTATTCCATTGTGAAATCAAGGAGGATAACACACAATACATGTCTGGTAGTTATTTCCATTGTTAAATCATGGATTATAACACACAATACAGTCTGGGACTTATTTCCATTGTTAAATCATGGAGGATAACACACAATACAGTCTGGGACTTATTTCCATTCTTAAATCATGGAGGATAATGCACAATACAGGTTGCGACTTATTTCCATTGTTAAATCATGGATGATAACACACAATACAGTCTGGGACTTATTTCCATTGTTAAATCATGGAGGATAATGCACAATACAGTCTGGGACTTATTTCCATTGTTAAATAATGGAGGATAACACACAATACAGTCTGGGACTTATTTAAGTTGTTAAACCATGTAGGATAACACACAATACAGTCTGGGACTTATTTCCATTGTTAAATCATGGAGAATAACACACAATACAGCCTGGGACTTACTTCCATTGTTAAATCATGGAGGATATCACACAATACAGTCTGACACTTATTTCCATTGTTTAATCATGGACGATAACACACAATACAGTCTGAAACTTATTTCCATTCTTAAATCATGGTGGATAACACAAAATACAGTCTGGGACTTATTTCCATTGTTAAATCATGGAGGATAAAACACAACACAGCCTATGACTTATTCCATTGTGAAATCACGGAGGATAACACACAATACATGTCTGGTAGTTATTTCCATTGTTAAATCATCAAGGACAGCACACAATGAAGTATGGTAATTATTGCCATTGTTAAATCATTGAGGATAACAAACAATTAAGTCTGGGACTTATTTCCATTGTTAAATCATGGAGCATAACACACAAAACAGTCTGGGACTTATTTCCATTGTTTAATCATGGATGATAATGCACAATACTGTCTGGGACTTATTTACATTGTTAAATCATGGAGGATAACACACAATACAGTCTGGGACCTATTTCCATTGTTAAATCATGGAGGATAAAACACAATATAGCCTGGGACTTATTTACATTGTTAAATTTTGGAGGATATCACACAATACAGTCTGAGACTTATTTCCATTGTTTAATCATGGAGGATAATGCACAATACTGTCTGGGACTTATTTACATTGTTAAATCATGGAGGATATCACACAATACAGTCTGAGACTTATTTCCATTGTTTAATCATGGAGGATAACACACAATACAGTCTGAGACTTATTTCCATTGTTAAATCATGGAGGATAATACACAATACACTCGGGGACTTATTTCCATTGTTAAATCATGGAGAATAGCACACAATACAGCCTGGGACTTACTTCCATTGTTAAATAATGGAGGATAACACACAATACAGTCTGAGACGTATTTCCATTGTTAAATCATGGTGGATAACACAAAATACAGTCTGGGACTTATTTCCATTGTTAAATCATGGAGGATAACACACAATACAGTCTGGGACTTATTTCCATTGTTAAATCGTGGAGGATAACACACAATAAAGTCTGGGACTTATTTCCATTGTTAAATCATAGAGGATAACACACAATAGAGTCTGGGACTTATTTCCATTGTTAAATCATGGAGGATAATGCCCAATAAAGTCTAGGACTTTTTTTGATTGTTAAATCACGGAGGATAACACAAAATAAAGTCTGGGACTTATTTCCATTGTGAAATCATGGAGGATAACGCATAGTACATGTCTGAGACTTATTTCCATTGTTAAATCATGGAGGATAACACACAATAGATGTCTGGTAGTTTTTTCCACTGTTAAATCATGGAGGATAATGCACATTACCGTCTGGGACTTATTTCCATTGTTACATCATGGAGGATAATGCACAATACTGTCTGGGACTTATTTCCATTGTTAAATCATGGAGGATAACACACAATAAAGTATGGGAAGTTTTTCCATTGTTAAATCATGGAGGATAACACACAATACAGTCAGGGACTTATTTCCATTGTTAAATCATGGAGGATAACTCACAATACAGTTGTCACAGGTGTAGCCGTGTTGAATAGACCAAAACGCAGCCGGGATGTGAATACTCATCTTTATATTTATTTTGAATAAAGCATACACGGGAAAACAATAAACAAGAACGAGTAGTGACAGTCTCACAGGCTATACATTCACTAGCAGTGCGAAATATACAACAACCCACCAAAACCAGGTGACAAACACACTCCTAATATATGACTTCCAATCAGGAACAACGATAACCAGCTGTCTCTGATTGGGAGCCACACAGACCAACATAGAAACAGAAATACTAGACAAACACATACCCAGTACTTCAACCACGTCCTGACCACAATACTAAACAACTACTCCCTCTGCTGGTCAGGACGTGACAACAGTCTGGGACTTATTTCCATTTTTAAATAAGGGAGGATAACATACAATACAGTCTGGGACTTATTTAAGTTGTTAAATCATGGAGGATAACACACAATACAGTCTGGGACTTATTTCCATTGTTAAAGCATGGAGGATAACACACAATAAAGTCTGGGACTTGTTTCCATTGTTAAATCATGCAGGATAATGCACAATACAGTCTGGGACTTATTTCCATTGTTAAATAATGGAGGATAACACACAATACAGTCTGGGACTTATTTCAGTTGTTAAATCATAGAGGATAACACACAATACAGTGTGGGACTTATTTCCATTGTTAAATCATGGAGGAAAACCCACAACACATGTCTGGGACTTTTTTCCATTCTTAAATCATGGAGGATAACACACAGTACAGTCTGGGACTTATTTCCATTGTTAAATCATGGAGGATAACACACAATACAGTCTGATACTTATTTCCATTGTTAAATCATGGAGGATAATACACAATACACTCGGGGACTTATTTCCATTGTTAAATCATGGAGTATAACACACAATACATGTCTGGGATTTATTTCCATTGTTAAATCATCAAGGACAGCACACAATGAAGTATGGTAATTATTGCCATTGTTAAATCATTGAGGATAACAAACAATTAAGTCTGGGACTTATTTCCATTGTTAAATCATGGAGCATAACACACAATACAGTCTGGGACTTATTTCCATTGTTTAATCATGGAGGATAATGCACAATACTGTCTGGGACTTATTTACATTTTTAAATCATGGAGGATAACACACAATACAGTCTGGGACCTATTTCCATTGTTAAATCATGGAGGATAAAACACAATATAGCCTGGGACTTATTTACATTGTTAAATCATGGAGGATATCACACAATACAGTCTGAGACTTATTTCCATTGTTTAATCATGGAGGATAATGCACAATACTGTCTGGGACTTATTTACATTGTTAAATCATGGAGGATAACACACAATACAGTCTGGGACCTATTTCCATTGTTAAATCATGGAGGATAAAACAGAATATAGCCTGGGACTTATTTACATTGTTAAATCATGGAGGATATCACACAATACAGTCTGAGACTTATTTCCATTGTTTAATCATGGAGGAGAACACACAATACAGTCTGAGACTTATTTCCATTGTTAAATCATGGAAGATAATACACAATACACTCGGGGACTCAATTCCATTGTTAAATCATGGAGAATAACACACAATACAGCCTGGGACTTACTTCCATTGTTAAATAATGGAGGATAACACACAATACAGTCTGAAACTTATTTCCTTTGTTAAATCATGGTGGATAACACAAAATACAGTCTGGGACTTATTTCCATTGTTAAATCATGGAGGATAAAACACAACACAGCCTATGACTTATTCCATTGTGAAATCACGGAGGATAACACACAATACATGTCTGGTAGTTATTTCCATTGTTAAATCATGGATTATAACACACAATACAGTCTGGGACTTATTTCCATTGTTAAATCATGGAGGATAAAACACAATACAGTCTGGGACTTATTTCCATTCTTAAATCATGGAGGATAATGCACAATACAGTTTGCGACTTATTTCCATTGTTAAATCATGGATGATAACACACAATACAGTCTGGGACTTATTTCCATTGTTAAATCATGGAGGATAATGCACAATACAGTCTGGGACTTATTTCCATTGTTAAATAATGGAGGATAACACACAATACAGTCTGGGACTTATTTAAGTTGTTAAACCACGTAGGATAACACACAATACAGTCTGGGACTTATTTCCATTGTTAAATCATGGAGAATAACACACAATACAGCCTGGGACTTACTTCCATTGTTAAATCATGGAGGATATCACACAATACAGTCTGACACTTATTTCCATTGTTTAATCATGGACGATAACACACAATACAGTCTGAAACTTATTTCCATTGTTAAATCATGGAGGATAAAACACAACACAGCCTATGACTTATTCCATTGTGAAATCATGGAGGATAACACACAATACATGTCTGGTAGTTATTTCCATTGTTAAATCTCGGAAGATAACGCACAATACAGTCTGAGACTTATTTCCATTGTTTAATCATGGAGGATAACACACAATAAAATCTGGGACTTATTTCCATTGTTAAATCATGGATTATAACACACAATACAGTTTGAGACTTATTTCCATTGTTAAATCATGGAGGATAATGCACAATACTGTCTGGGACTTATTTACATTGTTAAATCATGGAGGATAACACACAATACAGTCTGGGACCTATTTCCATTGTTAAATCATGGAGGATAAAACAGAATATAGCCTGGGACTTATTTACATTGTTAAATCATGGAGGATATCACACAATACAGTCTGAGACTTATTTCCATTGTTTAATCATGGAGGATAACACACAATACAGTCTGAGACTTATTTCCATTGTTAAATCATGGAAGATAATACACAATACACTCGGGGACTCAATTCCATTGTTAAATCATGGAGAATAACACACAATACAGCCTGGGACTTACTTCCATTGTTAAATAATGGAGGATAACACACAATACAGTCTGAAACTTATTTCCTTTGTTAAATCATGGTGGATAACACAAAATACAGTCTGGGACTTATTCCATTGTTAAATCATGGAGGATAAACACAACACAGCCCTATGACTTATTCCATTGTGAAATCATGGAGGATAACACACAATACATGTCTGGTAGTTATTTCCATTGTTAAATCATGGATTATAACACACAATACAGTCTGGGACTTATTTCCATTGTTAAATCATGGAGGATAACACACAATACAGTCTGGGACTTATTTCCATTCTTAAATCATGGAGGATAATGCACAATACAGTTTGCGACTTATTTCCATTGTTAAATCATGGATGATAACACACAATACAGTCTGGGACTTATTTCCATTGTTAAATCATGGAGGATAATGCACAATACAGTCTGGGACTTATTTCCATTGTTAAATAATGGCGGATAACACACAATACAGTCTGGGACTTATTTAAGTTGTTAAACCATGTAGGATAACACACAATACAGTCTGGGACTTATTTCCATTGTTAAATCATGGAGAATAACACACAATACAGCCTGGGACTTACTTCCATTGTTAAATCATGGAGGATATCACACAATACAGTCTGACACTTATTCCATTGTTTAATCATGGACGATAACACACAATACAGTCTGAAACTTATTTCCATTGTTAAATCATGGAGGATAAAACACAACACAGCCTATGACTTATTCCATTGTGAAATCATGGAGGATAACACACAATACATGTCTGGTAGTTATTTCCATTGTTAAATCTCGGAAGATAACGCACAATACAGTCTGAGACTTATTTCCATTGTTTAATCATGGAGGATAACACACAATAAAATCTGGGACTTATTTCCATTGTTAAATCATGGATTATAACACACAATACAGTCTGGGACTTATTTCCATTGTTAAATCATGGAGGATAACACACAATACAGTCTGGGACTTATTTCCATTGTTAAATCATGGAGGATAATGCACAATACAGTTTGAGACTTATTTCCATTGTTAAATCATGGATGATAACACACAATACAGTCTGGGACTTATTTCCATTGTTAAATCATGGAGGATAATGCACAATACAGTCTGGGACTTATTTCCATTGTTAAATAATGGAGGATAACACACAATACAGTCTGGGACTTATTTAAGTTGTTAAACCATGTAGGATAACACACAATACAGTCTGGGACTTATTTCCATTGTTAAATAATGGAGGATAACACACAATACAGTCTGGGACTTTTTTTCATTCTTAAATCATGGAGGATAACCCACAATACAGTCTGAGACTTATTTCCATTGTTAAATCATGGAGGATAACACACAGTACAGTCTGGGACTTATTTCCATTGTTAAATCATGGAGGATAACACACAATACAGTCTGGGACTTATTTCCATTGTTAAATCATGGAGGACAACGCAAAATAAAGTCTAGGACTTTTTTGATTGTTAAATCATGGAGGATAACACACAATACAGTCTGAGACTTATTTCCATTGTTTAATCATGGAGGATAACTCACAATACAGTCTGGGACTTATTTCCATAGTTAAATCATGGAGGATAACACACAATACAGTTTGAGACTTATTTCCATTGTTAAACCATGGAGGATAATGCACAATACAGTCTGGGACTTATTTCCATTGTTAAATCATGGTGGATAAGACACAATACAGTCTGGGACTTATTTCCATTGTGAAATCATGGAGGATGACACACAATACTGTCTGGGACTTCTTTCCATTGTTAAATCATGGAGCATGACACACAATACTGTCTGGGACTTATTTCCATTGTTAAATCATGGAGGATAACACACAATACAGTCTGGGACTTATTTCCATTGTTAAATCATGGAGGATAACACACAATACTGTCTGGGACTTATTTCCATTGTTAAATCATGGAGGATGACACACAATACTGTCTGGGACTTATTTCCATTGTGGTCCTCTTATTAAAATGTAATGTTGCTTAAATAGTTTGTTTGACCCTCAAGTCTATCCTTTCCTCCTGTCCTCTCTGTGTAAGGACGAGTGTGAGATCCTAGAGAATGACCTGTGTAAGACCGAGTACATCATCGCCCGTTCCAACCCCATCATCCTGAAGAGACTGAAACTACCTAACTGTGAGGACCTGGCGGGACACACCAGCCCAGAGGCTGCCAACTGTATGAGGATAGGGATCCCCATGGTCGAGCCCTTCAACAAGAGTAAGAATTAGATTTTAGTTTTAGTTTTATTTATTTTGGTAGATCAGCTTTAATATTGCAGATAGACTTTGGGTTGGGCAGCAGGTGGTTAGAGCGTTGGGCCAGTAACCGAAAGGTTGCTGGATCGAATCCCTGTGCTAACAAGGGAAAAAACTCTCTCACTTATACATACCAATTGTCTAACAATGTTCTTATGTTCTCCCTTTGACCAGACCACAAGTGTTTCAACAGCAGTGGTTCAGACTTCCGCGGGACGGTCAGTAAGACCAAGTCAGGTCGTCAGTGCCAGCCCTGGAACTCCCAGTACCCTCACAGCCACACCTACCTGGCGGTACAATACCCCGAGCTCAGCGGAGGACACTCCTACTGCCGTAACCCCGGCAACAAGCAGGAGGGACCATGGTGTTTCACGCTGGACGAGGGGGTCCGCTTGGAGCTATGTGACATCCCTGTTTGTGGTGAGATATAGAGGGGGTTTAAGGTTTATATAGCACTAATAACACCCTATCTGTGGTGAGATATAGAGGGGGTTTAAGGATTTATATAGCACTAATAACACCCTATCTGTGGTGAGATATAGAGGGGGTTTAAGGGTTTATATAGAACTAATAACACCCTATCTGTGGTGAAATATAGAGGGGGTTTAAGGTTTTATATAGTACTAATAACACCCTATCTGTGGTGAGATATAGAAGGGGTTTAAGGGTTTATGTAGAACTAATAACACCCTATCTGTGGTGAGATATAGAGGGGGTTTAAGGTTTTAAATAGCACTAATAACACCCTATCTGTGGTGAAATATAGAGGGGGTTTAAGGGTTTATATAGAACTAATAACACCCTATCTGTGGTGAGATATAGAGGGGGTTTAAGGGTTTATATAGAACTAATAACTCCCTATCTGTGGTGAAATATAGAGGGGGTTTAAGGGTTTATATAGAACTAATAACACCCTATCTGTGGTGAGATATAGAGGGGGTTTAAGGGTTTATATAGAACTAATAACACCCTATCTGTGGTGAGATATAGAGGGGGTTTAAGGGTTTATAAGCACTAATAATACCCTATCTGTGGTGAGATATAGAGGGGGTTTAAGGGTTTATATAGAACTAATAACACCCTATCTGTGGTGAGATATAGAGGGGGTTAAGGGTTTATATAGAACTAATAACACCCTATCTGTGGTGAGATATAGAGGGGTTTAAGGGTTTATATAGAACTAATAACACCCTATCTGTGGTGAGATATAGAGGGGGTTTAAGGGTTTATATAGAACTAATAACACCCTATCTGGGGTGAGATATAGAGGGGGTTTAAGGTTTTATAAGCACTAATGATCCCACTTTCTGTAGTGAGAGAAGGTGTTAGCACTGTGCCAGGCTGGGTTATAAGGCTTCATAAACACTAAGTTATTATTGGGAGTCAGTGCTGCGACCAATCAAATAGACACAGTAGTTGTTATGCATTATGTTATGGTCTGTTTAACAATAAGTGACAGTACTACCTGAGTTCATTATGTTAGTATTTGACAGTGTATTTACAGTGTTTGGATTGCCCAGCCCTGACATTAACCCTGTGTCCCATCCAGATTATAAGGAGAAGCGTGGGGGCAGTAACATGGAGATTCTGTACATCCTGGTCCCGAGCATAGCCATCCCTCTGGCCATCGCCCTCCTTTTCTTCTTCATCTGTTTGTGTCGTAACAACCAGAAGGCTTCTCGCCCCCCAGCCCCCAGACAGCCCAAACCTGTCAGGGGACAGAATGTTGAGATGTCCATGCTCACCAACTACAAACCCAAGGTATAAGTCCCTTCTCTTTCGCTCTCTCTTTCATTCTCTCTCTCTTTTGTTCTCTCTCTCTTTCATTCTCTCTCTCTTTCTCTCTCTCTCATTCTCTCACTTGCTCACTCTCTCTCACACTCTCTCGTTCTGTTTCTCTCTGTCTCTCTCTCTTTCTCTCTGTCTGTCTGTGTGTCTGTCTCTCTCTCCTCTCCTCTCTCCTCTCTCTCTCTCTCTTTCTCTCTCTTCCTTCTCTGTCTCATTGGGGCTCTTTGTAATGTGTGACAACAGTAGGAGTATTTTGCCAGTAAGTTCATTCATATTCTCCTGCAGATTGTATTACAGTCAACACTGCATTCTTATAATGTTATTTCTGATATATCTCTATCCACCCTGTTTAGAAGGTTATCCAGGCTATGTTATGATGTGAGACAAAGGTCTACTCCCTGATGTTATAGCCAATCAAAGTTACAGCTGTAGGGGACTGGCTCTGTCAGACAGGCCAGTGTTGTGGTCCCCATCTAAGTCCCTGTCATCTCTGATTTAGATTGACCTGTGGGAATCTAGAAGAGTGTAAACCACTAAAATTAAAACCACTAACAATACAGTGTCTACTGTCTGAGTCTTTATGTCATCCCTAAATACATCTGCCCCACCGCTCCTGTCCTCCTCAATGTCACCACTATCCACTGGGCCTTGCTCGGGGTCATCTAGGGTTGGCCCGGTGTGCTGCGAGGTGAGGATGAGCCTGGTTTGGCCCCGGGGAGGGAGAAACCCAAACCCAAAACATCTGTTGCCCTTTTATAACAGTCATCCCCCACCACCATTCCATTGCTAACCACTCCCCCCAAACAGTCCCCGCCCCCCTTAACTGACTGTGGCCTCCGTCAGGAATTTCATTTTTCATCTGGGAGTTCCTGGAATCTTTCATACTCCCTTGTCGGTTTGGTCGGTGTCAATCATTTTCGGTTTATTGTCCCAGCTCTTTACTGTAGTGGATTTGACTAATGATTGAAAATGATCATTCCATTTAATGTCAAGTCAATTCAGCAAGTACACTGAAATTCCAATTCTCTTCAATGCTTTTTTCAGCCAGGAAAATTTGGAATTGGAATTTGGTTTACTTTCTGAATTGACTGGAATTGAAATGTAATTGACCCCAACCCCGATTCCCAATGTGCGATGGCAGGCTTGAGGCGTTTTGGAGTTCGGTCCATACCTTTTTGTTTGAGGGAGGTGGGATTGACAGTTTCCTGAATTCTAAGACAAACTGAAATTAAAGCCAGACTAAGTCAGTGGCAAAGAAGATAAATATCTTTCAAATGCTAATATTTGGTTGTGTTAACAACCAAACACAATTCAATATCACAAAATATCATTAAATTTTAAATCAACCAGAGCTTGAAACCCTAGACCTATTGTATTCTAGTTTTAGTTGTGTTTCTGTGTTGAATTGAAACAATAGCTGTTGATGACTTTGAACATGTTATATAGGCCTAAATAGTCTCACTGATGATACATGAGTGATAAAGTATGGTCACATTTCACCTGCTCTGTTAAACCTTCTCTTTGGAATGACTTCGATAGCAACAGTGCATCTATTTTGTCTTTAAGTGGCGCTATCTCAACAATCATTCTCACTATAGCACATTGGTAATAGTCAGCGTTGAACATCATAGTTAAGCAGGCTGGGCTTGGTTAAAACCCTGGATAGGAGACTGAAAGGTAGCTGTAGCTAGATCAACTCTCCAGTAGGAGGTGCTGTAGATAGATCAACTCTCCAGTAGGAGGTGCTGTAGCTAGATCAACTCTCCAGTGGGAGGTGCTGTAGACAGATCAACTCTCCAGTAGGAGGTGCTGTAGCTAGATCAACTCTCCAGTAGGAGGTGCTGTAGATAGATCAACTCTCCAGTAGGAGGTGCTGTAGACAGATCAACTCTCCAGTAGGAGGTGCTGTAGATAGATCAACTCTCCAGTGGGAGGTGCTGTAGATAGATCAACTCTCCAGTAGGAGGTGCTGTAAACAGATCAACTCTCCAGTAGGAGGTGCTGTAGCTAGATCAACTCTCCAGTAGGAGGTGCTGTAGATAGATCAACTCTCCAGTAGGAGGTGCTGTAGACAGATCAACTCTCCAGTAGGAGGTGCTGTAGATAGATCAACTCTCCAGTAGGAGGTGCTGTAGATAGATCAACTCTCCAGTAGGAGGTGCTGTAGAAGGATCAACTCTCCAGTAGGAGGTGCTGTAGATAGATCAACTCTCCAGTAGGAGGTGCTGTAGATAGATCAACTCTCCAGTAGGAGGTGCTGTAATAGATCAACTCTCCAGTAGGAGGTGCTGTAGATAGATCAACTCTCCAGTAGGAGGTGCTGAAGACAGATCAACTCTCCAGTAGGAGGTGCTGTAAACAGATCAACTCTCCAGTAGGAGGTGCTGTAGACAGATCAACTCTCTAGTAGGAGGTGCTGTAGATAGATCAACTCTCCAGTAGGAGGTGCTGTAGACAGATCAACTCTCCAGTAGGAGGTGCTGTAGATAGATCAACTCTCCAGTAGGAGGTGCTGTAGATAGATCAACTCTCCAGTAGGAGGTGCTGTAAACAGATCAACTCTCCAGTAGGAGGTGCTGTAGATAGATCAACTCTCCAGTAGGAGGTGCTGTAGATAGATCAACTCTCCAGTAGGAGGTGCTGTAGATAGATCAACTCTCCAGTAGGAGGTGCTGTAGACAGATCAACTCTCCAGTAGGAGGTGCTGTAAACAGATCAACTCTCCAGTAGGAGGTGCTGTAGACAGATCAACTCTCCAGTGGGAGGTGCTGTAGACAGATCAACTCTCCAGTAGGAGGTGCTGTAGACAGATCAACTCTCCAGTAGGAGGTGCTGTAGACAGATCAACTCTCCTGTGGGAGGTGCTGTAGATAGATCAACTCTCCAGTGGGAGGTGCTGTAGATAGATCAACTCTTCAGTGGGAGGTGCTGTAGACAGATCAACTCTCCAGTGCTGTAGATAGATCAACTCTCCAGTAGGAGGTGCTGTAGACAGATCAACTCTCCAGTGGGAGGTGCTGTAGCTAGATCAACTCTCCAGTGGAAGGTGCTGTAGATAGATCAACTCTCCAGTAGGAGGTGCTGTAGACAGATCAACTCTCCAGTAGGAGGTGCTGTAGACAGATCAACTCTCCAGTAGGAGGTGCTGTAGACAGATCAACTCTCCAGTGGGAGGTGCTGTAGATAGATCAACTCTCCAGTGGGAGGTGCTGTAGACAGATCAACTCTTCAGTGGGAGGTGCTGTAGACAGATCAACTCTCCAGTGCTGTAGACAGATCAACTCTCCAGTAGGAGGTGCTGTAGCTAGATCAACTCTCCAGTAGGAGGTGCTGTAGACAGATCAACTCTTCAGTGGGAGGTGCTGTAGACAGATCAACTCTCCAGTGCTGTAGACAGATCAACTCTCCAGTAGGAGGTGCTGTAGCTAGATCAACTCTCCAGTAGGAGGTGCTGTAGCTAGATCAACTCTTCAGGAGGAGGTGCTGCCCAGACTATTGTATTTTTTCTGATAGTGGAAATAAGTTGAAGATCTGACGTTGTTTTAAAGGTGCAAATTCAACCAGTGGAGGCTGCTGAGGGAAGTACGGCTCATAATAATGGCTGGAGCGTAGAAAATAGAATGGCATCAAACACATGGAAACCACTTATTCCGCTCCAGCCATTACCACAAGCCCGTCCTCCCCAATTAAGGTGCCACCAACCTCCTGTGAATTAAACATATTTTATGTTTAAATTTGTTTCCATGATGATATAATCCTGTGGTTGAAATTTCACCCTCAAAACAACTCTCAAAACAACAGTTTACATTGATTACTTTTTTCAAGTCCAATGTATTTTACACGTAGATTCCACGTCACAATACGTTGATAAATTACGTTGAAACAATGTTGAGTTAACCAGTTTGTGCCCAATGGGTCTTGACTCCACTCTAGTTCTCATGGTTCAGTCCCCGGCTGGGTTGATAATTACAGTCATCTGTCATCCCTCAAACCAAAGTTCACCTTCAGTTATTAATGGCTCTCATTTATACCCCATTAATAATTACAGAGAAAATTGATTACCTGCAATTTCTGAAATATGCACTAACTTGTCGGTTTATTGTTGTTTATGTTGGGGGCACGTTGCCAGATTGTGTTGGGAGTGTGTTTCCAGAGTCTGGGCTGGCGTTGGTATATTTATGTATTTTCTGTCTGGAGCTGAATGGATTTATTGAAGAGTTGAGCTGAGGAAAGGAGATAATGGATACAGTATGAGACTAATAGATAATTATTACATATCCAGGCAATATTGCTCACACGCACACACACACTGGTATATTAGGCACTTTTCCTACCTAAAATTATAACGAGCACCAATTGTAAGCTGTTAAGTTTTAATGTCTGTCTACATACCAAGATAGTTATGAGTGTTGAATATGAGTATAAAGCTGACTGGAAATGTCAGCATGTAACACCTTCTCCCCCTCTCTTTCTCTCTCCCCTCTCTCTGCTTCTCCCCCTCTCTTTCTCTCTCCCCCCTTTCTGCTTCTCCCCCTCTCTTTCTCTCTCCCCCCTTTCTGCTTCTCCCCCTCTCTTTCTCTCTCCCCCCTTTCTGCTTCCCCCCTCTTTTTCTCTCTCCCCTCTCTCTGCTTCTCCCCCTCTCTTTCTCTCTCCCCCCTCTCTGCTTCTCCCTCTCTGATTCTTTCCATCTTTCTCTCTCCCCCCTCTCTGCTTCTCCCCCTCTCTTTCTCTCTCCTCCCTCTCTGCTTCTCCCCCCTCTCTCTTTCTCTCTCCCCCTCTCTGCTTCTCCCCCTCTCTTTCTCTCTCCCCCCTCTCTGCTTCCCCCCCTCTCTTTCTCTCTCCTCTCTCTGCTTTTCCCTCTCTTTCTCTCTCCCCCTCTCTGCTTCTCCCCCTCTCTTTCTCTCTCCCCCCCTCTGCTTCTCCCCCTCTCTTTCTCTCTCCCCCCTCTCTGCTTCTCCCCCTCTCTTTCTCTCTCCCCCTCTCTCTGCTTCTCTCCATCTTTCTCTCTCCCCCTCTCTCTCTTCTTCTCTCCATCTTTCTCTATCCCTCTTCTTCTCTCCAGAGTAAGGCCAAGGAGCTCCCCCTATCCGCAGTGCGTTTCATGGAGGAGCTAGGTGAATGTACATTTGGTAAGATCTACAAGGGGCACCTGTACATGCCTGGTATGGAGCATGCCCAGCTGGTGGCCATCAAGACCCTGAAGGACTACTCCAGCCCTGGCCAGTGGGGGGACTTCCAACAGGCATGTTATTATTTATGTTACTGTGTTGTGGTAGTAATTTATGCTATCTTTAATTGGTGCTTTTGATGCTCTCTGATGTTAGCTACTGTTATTGTGTTATGATATTCATTGATGCTGTCTTTAATTGGTGCTTCTGATGCTATCTGATGCTCTCTGATGATCTCCGATGCTATCTGATGTTCTCTGATGCTTTCTTATGCCCTCCGATGCTATGATGCTATCTGATGTTCTCTGATGCTATCTGATGCTATCCAATGTTCTCTGATGCTGTCTTATGCCCTCCGATGCTCTCCGATGCTATCTGTTGCTCTCTGATGCTATCTGATGCTCTCTGATGATCTCCGATGCTATCTGATGTTCTCTGATGCTTTCTTATGCTCTCTGATGCTTTCTGATGCTATCTGATGGTCTCTGATGCTCTCTGATGCTATCTTTTGGTGATCTTTAATGGTATTTATTGTTTTTGGTATTCTGTTTTTCGTCTGATGTTACATCTGTTGTTTTGTCGGCTGCTGTTTGACATTTGACATGAAATTTCCCCTCAGAGATTTTTAAAGTACCTATCTACTTATCTATCTATATCTAGGAGGCATCAGTCATGGCTGAGCTGCACCATCACAATGTGGTGTGTCTTTTGGGGGTAGTGACACAGGAGCAGCCTGTCTGCATGCTGTTTGAATTCCTGAACCAGGGGGACCTCCATGAGTTCCTCATAATGCGTTCTCCTCACTCTGATGTGGGCTGTAGTAGTGATGAGGACGGGACCATCAAGTCCATCCTGGACCACGGAGACTTCCTGCACCTGGCCATCCAGGTAGCTACCATAACTACTGTATGGGTTGAGATAGAAATAGAACATGGACATTAAAGTATGTATTATACTTTACTGTATTCCAGGTGGCTGCTGGTATGGAATACCTGGCCAGTCACTCCTTCATCCATAAGGACCTGGCAGCTCGTAACATCCTAGTGGGGGAACGGCTCCACGTCAAGATATCTGACCTGGGTCTGTCCCGAGAGATCTATGCTTCCGACTACTACAGGTACTGTACATGGCTCACTGTCTCCCTAACCCTAGACCTGACCCTAGACCTAACCCTAACCCTTGACCTGACTCTAACCCTAGACCTGACCCTAACTCTAGACCTGACCCTAACCCTTGACCTGACCCTAACACTAGACATGACCCTAACCCTAACCCTAGACATGACCCTAACCCTCGACCTGACCCTAACTCTAGACCTGACCCTAACCCTTGACCTGACCCTAACCCTTGACCTGACCCTAACCCTAGACCTGACCCTAACCCTAGACCTGATCCTAACCCTTGACCTGACCCTAACCCTAACCCTGTCTCCCTAACCCTTGACCTGACCCTAACCCTAGACCTGACCCTAACCCTAGACCTGACCCTAACCCTAGACCTGACCCTAACCCTAACCCTGTTTCCCTAACCCTTGACCTGACCCTAACCCTAGACCTGACCCTAACCCTAAACCTGACCCTGACTCTAACCCTAGACCTGACCCTAACCCTAGACCTGACCCTAACCCTAACCCTTAACCTGACCCTAACCCTAACCCTGTCTCCCTAACCCTTGACCTGACCCTAACCCTAGACCTGACCCTAACTCCAGACCTGACCCTAACCCTAGACCTGACCCTGACCCTAACCCTAACCCTGTCTCCCTAACCCTTGACCTGACCCTAACCCTAGACCTGACCCTAACCCTAGACCTGACCCTAACCCTAACCCTTAACCTGACCCTAACCCTAACCCTGTCTCCCTAACCCTTGACCTGACCCTAACCCTAGACCTGACCCTAACTCTAGACCTGACCCTAACTCTAGACCTCACCCTAACCCTGACCCTAACCCTGTCTCCCTAACCCTTGACCTGACCCTAACTCTAGACCTGACCCTAACCCTAGACCTGACCCTAACCCTGTCTCCCTAACACTTGACCTGACCCTAATCCTAAACCTGACCCTAACCCTAGACCTGACTCTAACCCTAGACCTGACCCTAACCCTAGACCTGATCCTAACCCTAACCCTAGACCTGACCCTAATTCTAGACCTGACCCTAACCCTAGACCTGACCCTAACCCTGATCCTTACCCTAACCCTGACCCTAACCCTGTCTCCCTAACCCTTGACCTGACCCTAACCCTAGACCTGACCCTAACTCTAGACCTGACCCTAACCCTAGACCTGACCCTAACCCTGACCCTAACCCTAAACCTGACCCTAACCCTAACACTGTCTCCCTAACCTTAACCCTAGACCTGACCCTAACCCTAGACCTGACCCTAACCCTGACCCTAACCCTAAACCTGACCCTAACCCTAACCCTGTCTCCCTAACCTTAACCCTAGACCTGACCCTAACCTTAGACCTGACTCTAACCCTAGACCTGACCCTAACCCTAGACCTGACCCTAACCGTAACCCTAGACCTGACCCTAACTCTAGACCTGACCCTAACCCTAGACCTGACCCTAACCCTTGACCTGACTCTAACCCTTGACCTGACCCTAACTCTAGACCTGACCCTAACTCTAGACATGACCCTAACCCTAGACCTGACCCTAACCCTAGACCTGACCCTAACCCTAGACCTGATGCTAACCCTAGACCTGACCCTAACCCTAACCATAGACCTGACCCTAAACCCTAGACCTGACCCTAACCCTAGACTTGACCCTAAACCTAGACCTCACCCTAACCCTTGACCTGACCCTAACCCTTGACCTGACCCTAACCCTAGACCTGATGCTAACCCTAGACATGACCCTAACCCTGTCTCCCTAACCCTAGACCTGACCCTAACCGGGCGGCAGGGTAGCCTTGTGGTTAGAGTTCGAATCCACGAGCTGACAAGGTGCAAATCTGTCGTTCTGCCCCTGAACAAGGCAGTTAAATCAATGTTCTTAGGCTGTCATTGAAAAAATCATTTGTTCTTAACTGACTTGCCTAGTTAAATAAAGGTAAAAATAAAAAAAACCTAGACCTAACCCTGTACACCTACTACAGGCATGTTTACATTTGAGTAATTTAGCAACCTTACAAAGAGCGTCTTACAGTCAGTGCATTCAATGCATATTTCCTTATTTAGTTAACTTGTTAGTTTGTCATTGCTGTAATGTTTAGTGTGATTTGATGTTCCTGCTGATTTGTATTAATCTTGCGGATTTTAGTAAATAAAGTAAATTTGGGTGTTTTTAAAAATATTATTCCAGGGTCCAGCCCAAGGCTTTACTCCCGATCCGATGGATGCCTCCTGAGTCCATGGCCTATGGGAAGTTCACGTCGGAGTCAGACATCTGGGCGTTTGGCGTGGTGCTGTGGGAGATCTTCAGCTACGGCCTGCAGCCCTACTACGGCTTCAGCAACCAGGAGGTCATGGAGATGGTGAGGAAACGCCAGCTGCTGCCCTGCCCAGAGGACTGCCCACCCAGGGTCTTCAGCCTGATGACAGAGTGCTGGCAGGAGGGCCCAGCGAGGCGTCCGCGGTTTAAGGATATCCACTGTCGTCTCCGGGCCTGGGAGGGGCTGTCATCCCACGCCAGTTCTAGTACTCCATCAGGAGGCGGGGGCAACGCCACCACCCAGACCACCTCGTTGAGTGCTAGTCCTGTCAGTAACCTCAGCAACCCACGCTACGCCGCCGCTGCAGGCTACCTCTACCCAGCCCAAGGGATACCTGCACCAGGTCATCCGGGCCACCAAATGGCAGGCTGGACCCCTATGGCCCATGGAGCACCCATGGCCCAGAACCAGCACCAACACCAATGCTTCATTCCTGTCAACGGCTACCCCATCCCCCCAGGCTATGCTGCCTTCCCTGCAGCCCACTTCCAGGCCCAGGGCCCCCCCAGGGTGGTGCAACACCTCCCTCCACCCAAGAGCAGATCTCCCAGCAGTGCTAGCGGCTCCACCAGCACCGGTCATGTGGCCAGCTTGCCGTCCACGGGGTCTAATCACGATGCGAACACGCCACTGCTGTCACACTGCGTGGCGATATCCGCCCTGCCAGGGGGCGGGACCATGCAGGTGTATGGACACATGTCCCAGAAGGCTTTGCAACAGATGGACCCCTCGCAGACGTCCGCACTGCTGGCCGACGCCAACAGACTCATGTACAGCGATTCGATCATCACCGCTGACGTGTAAATAGACTACAGACCTGGACTATATAATATCTCATCTGGTTGATTTGATACTTTGTTTCCTTTTACCTGTTTTGTTTGTTTTTGTAAGAACATTATTATAATTATTGTTTCAACTTTTTACTCTACTTGTAAATACATGTACGTAAATCCCGAATGAATGAGATGCAAAGATTTATATTCAAATAACTTTTTTTAATAAGAGAGCTAGAAGTCGTGGCCTGCCTCCTATTCTGAAAACTCAAACAGCCTGGATAGATTCTTAATGAATCTACTCTACCTGCCTGGATAGACTCTTAATGAATCTACTCTACCTGCCTGGATAGATTCTTAATGAATCTACTCTACCTGCCTGGATAGACTCTTAATGAATCTACTCTACCTGCCTGGATAGACTCTTAATGAATCTACTCTACCTGATAGGATGGACTCTTAATGAATCTACTCTACCTGCCTGGATAGACTCTTAATGAATCTACTCTACCTGCCTGGATAGACTCTTAATGAATCTACTCTACCTGCCTGGATAGACTCTTAATGAATCTACTCTACCTGCCTGTATAGACTCTTAATGAATCTACTCTACCTGCCTGGATAGATTCTTAATGAATCTACTCTACCTGCCTGGATAGACTCTTAATGAATCTACTCTACATGCCTGGATAGACTCTTAATGAATCTACTCTACCTGCCTGGATAGACTCTTAATGAATCTACTCTACCTGCCTGGATGGACTCTTAATGAATCTACTCTACCTGCCTGTATAGACTCTTAATGAAGCTACTCTACCTGCCTGTATAGATTCTTAATGAATCTACTCTACCTGCCTGGATAGACTCTTAATGAATCTACTCTACCTGCCTGGATAGACTCTTAATGAATCTACTCTACCTGCCTGGATGGACTCTTAATGAATCTACTCTACCTGCCTGTATAGACTCTTAATGAATCTACTCTACATGCCTGGATAGACTCTTAATGAATCTACTCTACATGCCTGGATAGACTCTTAATGAATCTACTCTACATGCCTGGATAGACTCTTACTGAATCTACTCTACCTGCCTGTATAGACTCTTAATGAATCTACTCTACATGCCTGGATAGACTCTTAATGAATCTACTCTACCTGCCTGGATAGACTCTTAATGAATCTACTCTACATGCCTGGATAGACTCTTAATGAATCTACTCTACCTGCCTGGACTAACTCTTAGTAAACTCTAAATCAGGCACTTCTTGATTTTCTGGAGCACTTTAGGGCTGTTCTGCAGTAGGGTGTGGTGTTGTTGGACTGGAGGGGCCACGTTCTACAGTAGGGTGTGGTGTTGTTGGACTGGAGGGGCCATGTTCTGCAGTAGGGTGTGGTGTTGTTGGACTTGAGGGGCCACGTTCTACAGTAGGGTGTGGTGTTGTTGGACTGGAGGGGCCACGTTCTACAGTAGGGTGTGGTGTTGTTGGACTGGAGGGGCCAAGTTCTGCAGTAGGGTGTGGTGTTGTTGGACTGGAGGGGCCAAGTTCTGCAGTAGGGTGTGGTGTTGTTGGACTGGAGGGGCCACGTTCTACAGTAGGGTGTGGTGTTGTTGGACTGGAGGGGCCACGTTCTACAGTAGGGTGTGGTGTTGTTGGACTTGAGGGGCCACGTTCTACAGTAGGGTGTGGTGTTGTTGGACTGGAGGGGCCAAGTTCTGCAGTAGGGTGTGGTGTTGTTGGACTGGAGGGGCCAAGTTCTGCAGTAGGGTGTGGTGTTGTTGGACTGGAGGGGCCAAGTTCTGCAGTAGGGTGTGGTGTTGTTGGACTGGAGGGGCCAAGTTCTGCAGTAGGGTGTGGTGTTGTTGGACTGGAGGGGCCATGTTCTGCAGTAGGGTGTGGTGTTGTTGGAATGGATGAGGCCTGTCCTACACAACCTTATGCAATAACATAGCACTCATACCCTCTGCATCACTCGCCACAGTTATGTGCCTCCACAGTTATGTGCCTCCACAGTCTCCACAGTTATGTGTGTCCACTAGACTCTCTTCTCAATACAGGGTTCTATGAATTCATATTTCACTGATATATAGGTACTAGGACTGAATCAGACGATTGTTTAACCAGCAATACTTCTCTCTCCAATCTGTGAGCATGTCTCTCCTCCCCTCTATCATCCTCTTACAATAGATCAGCTATGCAATATGGCTCTTACATTGGCTATGCAGTCTTTGATCTATTCATTTATTGCTGTTTTTATGATATGAAGAAATAGTACTGATACTTGTGTGTTCATCCCAACTTCTTTCTCAAAGCAATCAATCTAACAATAACGTCTGACAGTAGGGTGAAGGAATGATCAAATACAGGTATGAATCTGTATTAAGCAGCTACAATACAGTATATTTCAGCTCAATTTCAGTTTGTTGCTATGCAACTACTTAGTACAAAGACTCAATGTCTGCATGTACAGAAAGAGCACAATCCTCGGTAGCACTTGCCTTCCATGCTTACTTTGGTATAATACACATCTCTTCCATGCTTACTTTGGTATAATACACATCTCTTCCATGCTTACTTTGGTATAATACACATCTCTTCCATACTTACTTTGGTATAATACACATCTCTTCCATGCTTACTTTGGTATAATACACATCTCTTCCATACTTACTTTGGTATAATACACATCTCTTCCATACTTACTTTGGTATAATACACATCTCTTCCATACTTACTTTGGTATAATACACATCTCTTCCATACTTACTTTGGTATAATACATATCTCTTCCATACTTACTTTGGTATAATACACATCTCTTCCATACTTACTTTGGTATATAATACACATCTCTTCCATACTTACTTTGGTATAATACACATCTCTTCCATACTTACTTTGGTATAATACACATCTCTGTCATGTTAAGCACATCCTTCTTTTTTTATGAGGGTACAAAGTGAAGTATGATGACCGTGTTAATTTGGGTTCTACTATCCTGGACATTTGTAAGATGTATCAGTTCGTGTCCAGAGGTACTGTCCCTTTAGGTTACAGTCTTTTATCTTTTTTTATTCCACATATCTTTCTTTCTCTAAAGCAGTTCTACCTACCTAGGTATCTGGAGTTTTATACAGGTATCCTCTGATGTTATATGAATTTAAGTGTGTGTATATATATCAGTTCAAAAACACTTAAACACAAGACTGTGAACCTTGGGACTGGCTATTTTGTCTTGAGCAAAATATCAATCTTGTGCTGTTTTTATTTTGTTAAAAAGTTTTATGTTAGATCAGTTTCTTTTTCTTGGACAGTCATTTTCAAACAGCATTTTTAGATTACAGTGTATTCATCAGAAAGGTTTACATGCATAATATTCGATTTACCAAGAGGCCTTGTCTTTGTATTTTCTGAAGATTTTTGCACCAATGTTTTGTATGGCAAAATCATTATTAAAAATGTACATTGTTTGGTCATATTGGGTTGTATCATTATTTCTGAGAAACCCATATATTAGTATCTAAGAATTGTGACATTTGTAGGGCCTGGATTGTATTTTGTTGGGTTGATAGATATTGTCTGATTGGAAAATGTTGTGTTGACTATAAAGGTCCACAAGGGGGCACTTCATCTGTATCTCCAGCGTTGGTCGCCATAATGCCCAAACTATATCTGCTTCAAAATCAGCTTCGTCCACACAATGGTGCAATTCGGCTATTAGTCAAAATATAATTTGTCCAGTACTGCTTTGTAAGTCTCAACTCAAGACACTTGAAAGGCATTTGAGAAACAAGTTAAGTTTGATCATATCATATTTCAAATGGAATCTTCATATCGTTCAACAAACGTTGATGTTGTTAAAAGCAATAAGAAACCGTATGAGGAAACCATGTGAAGCACCTGCCCCTTGTGGACCTGACAGGTGCTTTACATGTTTCCCTCACACGGTTTCTTATTGTTTTTAACTCAACATCAAAGTTTCCATTCAAATCCATCTTACCAAAACACACAGTATTGTCTAAACAAATGAACATTTGAACAAGTTGGAAGATGTTTTTCATGTCTCATAGACTAGACGCTACAATTACAGTTGTTGTTTTTATCGCTTTGGTCCTGTTTTCACAAGTATGTGGTAAAATCTCAGAACTCCTAATACAAAACTCAAAACAGATCACCAAAAAGGCTGTTTTTTCAAAACTTTAAGCACATTTTCAAACGACTAAGTACGACACACAAAATCACACTTTTTCACCAAACCTAATCAGTGTTTCATCTTTTATATAAAGTAAGACTTTTCATATGATTTCTCTTCTCATTTTTAAAAATATATTTGACCATCACTTAACCCAACTGCGCTTAATGGTTAATCACTTAACCGTTTGGTAAACCTATAGCTCTTAAACTGGTTTGTCTATATGGATTTTGAGAAGTACAGAAATGTATAGTATAAACATGTAGATGACATGTATGATACATGACAACCATACATAATGACTACTGGTTATTGATCATTGATTCACATAGTGGTAACCACAATTGGTCACCATATAAAAGGGTGTGTGTGAACACTTGCAATTTCTTGGTGCAGATAGACAGCAAGGGAGAGGAAGAAATCAAAGAGCTCATGGACAAGGGGCCCTTCAGAGAGGTGGGCATGGGCCCCATCAAAGAGGTGGACATCAGAGACGGAGGCACACGGCAGGGAACTGTGTCTAATGAAATCCAGGCCATCGTCGTTGACCATGTGGTAAACACAGGCCTTACCATGGCAGAGGCTGCCAGATTAGTTCATCCCAACTGTCAATTAGATCATGAGAACATTTCGCCCCAAAAAACTGTAAATCTCTAGGATATGCACTATGCTTTTACCATTACATTTAAAGTAAATTACATATTGTAATGCATGTAAATTCACAAAATATGTTATTGTTCTTACAGTATGATCTATTGACATTATACTCTGTTCTTATCATGACTCAGGATAAGACCCAGATGCAGACGGGGCAGGCAAACGACAGGTCAAGGGCAGGCAGAGGACAGTAATCTAGGGCAGAGTACGTAAGGTACAGAGCGGCAGACAGTCTCAGGGTCAGGGCAGGCAGAGGACAGTAATCTAGGGCAGAGTACGTAAGGTACAGAGCGGCAGACAGTCTCAGGGTCAGGGCAGGCAGAGGACAGTAATCTAGGGCAGAGTACGTAAGGTACAGAGCGGCAGACAGTCTCAGGGTCAGGGCAGGCAGAGGACAGTAATCTAGGGCAGAGTACGTAAGGTACAGAGCGGCAGACAGTCTCAGGGTCAGGGCAGGCAGAGGACAGTAATCTAGGGCAGAGTACGTAAGGTACAGAGCGGCAGACAGTCTCAGGGTCAGGGCAGGCAGAGGACAGTAATCTAGGGCAGAGTACGTAAGGTACAGAGCGGCAGACAGTCTCAGGGTCAGGGCAGGCAGAGGACAGTAATCTAGGGCAGAGTACGTAAGGTACAGAGCGGCAGACAGTCTCAGGGTCAGGGCAGGCAGAGGACAGTAATCTAGGGCAGAGTACGTAAGGTACAGAGCGGCAGACAGTCTCAGGGTAGGGCAGGCAGAGGACAGTAATCTAGGGCAGTGTAAAAAGGTACAGAACAGCGGGCAGACTCAGGACAGGCAGAATGATCAAAACCTGGATAACTAGAAAACGGGCTCAAGAAAACAGGAGTACGAAAAGCATGCTGGTAGGCTTGATGAGACAAGATGAACTGGCAACAGACAAACAGGTATAGGTATAAATGCACAGGAGATAATGGGGAAATGGGTGACACCTGGAGGGGGGTGGAGACAACCACAAAGACATGTGAAACCGATCAGGGTGTGACAGTTCTACCCTCAGAGTTGACAGAAGACCCCGTGGCTGTGTGCTGCCCGACCAGCAGGAGTGGGCAGTGGTGGAAATGGTGAGGGCCAGGAATGGCACACGGCTGTCAGAAATAAAGCAGGCCATTGAGGAGAACGATGACACCCTTGCCGATGTGGCATCCATCAGCCTACCAACAATCAACGCCTTTTGAAGAGGCACCAGGTATCTATGAAACACATTTACCTGGTACCTTTTGAGAGAAACAACAACCAGGTGAAACAACTGCAAACCAAGTATGTTCAGGTACAGCACTATACACTGTATTACTGTTACTATTAATGCACATGATACTTCACAATATCATACTGGAACTATACTGTAAAAATAACTAACCAAACTATGTTTTTAGAGGGTGATGGTGTTTGATGCTGCTGTGAACCATCACAGGTATATCTTTGTTGATGAAGCGGACTTCAATCTGGTCAAAACTCGACGCCGTGGCCGGAACCTCATCAGCCAACGGGAGACCGTCCAAGTGCCTGGACAACGAGGTGAAACATCTCCATGTGTGCAGCTATCTCTGACGATGGTGTGGAGGACGTAAGTCATTACTTGGATCCTACAACACTGCACACCTCATTGTGTTTCTTAGATAAATTGAGCAGGCCTGTCAAGGTGAAGGGGTCACCTATGTCATTGTGTGGGACAGTGTCCGGTTCCACCATACAGAGGTGGTTTAGGCATGGTTTCTGGCCCATCCCCGTTTCGTGACCCTATACCTGCCCACATACACTCCTTTCCTTTTGTTAGCATGGAGGTAGGTGTACGATCGCCATCCCCATGAGCATGCTACCCTCCTTCTGGCCATGGATGAGGCATGTAACGACATCAGTTCAGACCAATGTCAAGCTTGGATTCGCCATGCCAAAAGGTTTTTTCCCACGGTGCGGAACAATGTGATTCACTGTGATGAATGTCCTCATAGTTATATCTGAAACATGAATGATTGTAGAGGATGTCTTCATTGATCACACCTTTGATTACACGTTGGATACATTTGATGGAAATGGTACATTTCTTGTTAACAAACTATAGTTTTGGCAAGTTGGTTAGGACATCTACTTTGTGCATGACACAAATAATTTTTCCAACAATTGTTCACAGTGAAGCCCCAAAATGAAACATGGTGAAGCCCCAAAATTGCCCTCGCTAGAAGCCTGTGTCTCAGACATAAGGAAGTGGATGGCTGCAAACTTTCTACTTTTAAACTCGGACAAAACAGAGATGCTTGTTCAAGGTCCCAAGAAACAAAGAGATCTTCTGTTGAATCTAACAATTAATCTGGATGGTTGTACAGTCGTCTCAAATAAAACTGTGAAGGACCTCAGCGTTACTCTGGACCCTGATCTCTCTTTTGAAGAACATATTAAGACTGTTTCAAGGACAGCTTTTTTCCGTCTACGTAACATTACAAAAATCAGAAACTTTCTGTCCAAAATGACGCAGAAAAATTAATCCATGCCTTTGTTACTTCTAGGTTGGACTACTGCAATGCTCTACTTTCCGGCTACCCGGATAAAGCACTAAATAAACTTCAGTTAGTGCTAAATACGGCTGCTAGAATCCTGACTAGAACCCAAAAATGTGATCATATTACTCCAGTGCTAGCCTCCCTACACTGGCTTCCTGTTAAGGCAAGGGCTGATTTCAAGGTTTTACTGCTAACCTACAAAGCATTACATGGGCTTGCTCCTACCTATCTTTCCGATTTGGTCCTGCCGTACATACCTACACGTATGCTACGGTCACAAGACGCGGACCTCCTAATTGTTCCTAGAATTTCTAAGCAAACAGCTGGAGGCAGGGCTTTCTCCTATAGAGATCCATTTTTATGGACTAGTCTGCCTACCCATGTGAGAGACGCAGACTCAGTCTCAACCTTTAAGTCTTTACTGAAGACACATCTCTTCAGTAGGTCCTATGATTAAGTGTAGTCTGGCCCAGGGGTGTGAAGGTGAATGGAAAGGCTGGAGCAACGAACCGCCCTTGCTGTCTCTGCCTGGCCGGTTTCCCCTCTTTCCACTGGGATTCTCTGCCTCTACCCCATTTACGGGGTCTGAGTCACTGGCTTACTGGTGTTCTTCCATGCCGTCCCTGGGAGGGGTGCGTCACTTGAGTGGGTTGAGTCACTGACGTGGTCTTCCTGTCTGGGTTGGCGCCCCCCCCTTGGGTTGTGCCGTGGCGGAGATCTTTGTGGGCTATACTCGGCCTTGTCCCAGGATGGTATGTTGGTGGTTGGAGATATCCCTCCAGTGGTGTGGAGACTGTGCTTTGGCAAAGTGGGTGGGGTTATATCCTACCTGTTTGGCCCTGTCCAGGTGTTTCATCGGATGGGGCCACAGTGTCTCCTGACTCCTCCTGTCTCAGCCTCCAGTATTTATGCTGCAGTAGTTTATGTGTCGGGGTGCTAGGGTCAGTCTGTCACATCTGGAGTATTTCTCTTGTCTTTTCTGGTGTCCTGTGTGAATTTAAATATGCTCTCTCTAATTCTCTTTTTCTCTCTTTCTTTCTTTCTCTCTCTCGGAGGACCTGAGCCCTAGGACCATGCCTCAGGACTACCTGGCTTGATGACTCCTTGCTGTCCCCAGTTCACCTGGCCGTGCTGCTGCTCCAGTTCCAACTGTTCTGCCTGCAGCTATGGAACCCTGACCTGTTCACCGGACGTGCTACCTGTCCCAGACCTGCTGTTTTCAACCCTCTAGAGACAGCAGTAGCGGTAGAGATACTCTCAAAGATCGGCTATGAAAAAGCCAACTGACACTTACTCTTGTGTTACTGACTTGTTGCACCCTCGACAACTACTATGATTATTATTATTTGACCATGCTGGTCATTTATGAACATTTGAACATCTTGGCCATGTGCTGTTATAGTCTCCACCCGGCACAGGCAGAAGAAGACTGGCCACCCCTCATAGCCTGGTTCCTCTCTAGGTTTCTTCCTAGGTTTTGGCCTTTCTAGGGAGTTTTTCCTAGCCACCGTGCTTCTACACCTGCATTGCTTGCTGTTTGTGGTTTTAGGCTGGGTTTCTGTACAGCACTTTGAGATATCAGCTGATGTAAGAAGGGCTATATAAATACATTTGATTTGATTCACAGACAGATTATTTCACGTATAATTCACTGTATCACAATTCCAGTGGGTCAGAAGTATATATACACTAAGTTGACTGTTCCTTTAAACAGCTTGGAAAATTCAAAAAAATGATGTCTTGGCTTTAGAGGCTTCTGATAGGCTAATTGACATCATTTGAGTCAATTGGAGGTGTACCTGTGGATGTATTTCAAGGCCTACCTTCAAACACAGTGCCTCTTTGCTTGACATCATGGGAAAATCAAAATAAATCAGCCAAGACCTCAGAAAAACAATTGTAGATCTCCACAAGTCTGGTTCATCCTTGGGAGCAATTTCCAAATGTCTGAAGGTACCACATTCATCTGTACAAACAATAGTACGCAAGTATAAACACCATGGGACCACGCAGCCGTCTTACCGCTCAGGAAGGAGACCCATTCTGTCTCCTAGAGATGAACGTACTTTGGTGCGAAAGTGCAAATCAATCCCAGAACAACAGCAAAGGACCTTGTGAAGATGCTG
The DNA here is from genome assembly GCF_901001165.1 of Salmo trutta. Lineage (NCBI taxonomy): Eukaryota > Metazoa > Chordata > Actinopteri > Salmoniformes > Salmonidae > Salmo > Salmo trutta. Next base: position 40,027,588 of record NC_042978.1, on the reverse strand, counting down.
GAGGAAACGGGTACAAAAGTATCTATATCCACAGTAAAACAAGTCCTATATCGACATAACCTGAAAGGCTGCTCAGCAAAGAAGAAGCCACTGCTCCAAAACCGCCATAAAAAATCCAGACTACGGTTTGCAACTGCACATGGGGACAAAGATCATACTTTTTGGAGAAATGTCCTCTGGTCTGATGAAACAAAAATTGAACTGTTTGGCTATAATGACCATCGTTATGTTTGGAGGAAGAAGTGGGAAGCTTGCAAGTCGAAGAACACCATCCCAACCGTGAAGCACGGGGGTGGGAGCATCATGTTGTGGGGGTGCTTTGCTGCAGGAGGGACTTGTGCACTTCAAAAAATAGATGGCATCATGAGGCAGGAAAAGTATGTGGATATATTGAAGCAACATCTCAAGACATCAGTCAGGAAGTTAAAGCTTAGTTGAAAAGGGGTCTTCCAAATGGACAATGACCCCAAGCATACTTCCAAAGTTGTGGCAAAATGGCTTAAGGACAACAAAGTCAAGGTATTGGAGTGGCCATCACAAAGCCCTGACCTCAATCTGATAGCCATTTTGTGGGCAGAACCTAAAAAGCGTGTGCGAGCAAGGAGGCCTACAAACCTGACTCAGTTACACCAGCTCTGTCAGGAGGAATCGGCCAAAATTCACCCAACTTATTGTGGGAAGCTTGTGGAAGGCTACCCAAAACGTTTGACCCAAGTTAAACAACAATTAAAGGCAATGCTACCAAATACTAATTGAGTGAATGTTATGTCTGACCCACTGGGAATGCGATGAAAGAAATAAAAGCTGAAATAAATCATTCTCTCTATTTTTCTGACATTTCACATTCTTAAAATAAAGTGATGATCCTAACTGACCTAAGACAGGGAATTTTTACTGGGATTAAATGTCAGGAATTGTGAAAAACTAAGTTTAAATGTATTTGGCTAAGGTGTATGTAAACTTCTGACTTCAACAGTATGTTAGGTTTGGTATGATTACTTAAAACAGATGGTTATTTAAAGCAAAAAGTAAAGTGGGGTGGTTGGCTGGGCATATAATGGGAATTTCTAGCAACCAAAAAGCATTTTAGCAACTTTTCAACTACTACTTAGCATGTTAGCTAACCCTAACCTTAATCCTATAGCTAACGTTAACATTTTAACCTAACTCCTAAACTTAACCCTAACCCCTAGCCTAGATAATGTTAGTCACTTAGCTAGGATTTGTAACGTATCATACTTTTTGCAAATTCGTTACATATATGAATTTTAATTCATAACATATCATAAGAATTGGGTGATTGACATCCACAAATTAATATATACCATACAAAATATAACATATCATACTAAATTGGGTCTCTCGGGTTTACGTACAGAATAATACGAAATACTCTGAGACCAGGTTGGGGTAGTGGGTTGCTGTTCTGTTACTGTACCATTGCTCGCACTGTCCATGTGTGAATTTGTGTGGTATCTGGGTGCGTGTGAGTGTACCTTCAATCCTGGAACCACCTTTTGCAGAGCCCTCAATAAACACAATCTATTAGAATGTTCCTTTGTAAAAAGAACAGGGTGTATGTGTTTGCCAAGGAAAAGGGAGAGTAATGGTGCACATATGGAGAGATGATTAGATGAACACCCTCCTGGCAGGGGGAGCTGGACCTCGTGAAAAGTGTGTGTGTGATGTGGGGAATGTTTTTGATCAGGACTATGCCCAGCTTCCACTTCTCCCATTTTGGAGAAATCCCAGAATTCTCTTTTTGGATTCTGGAATGTTACATGCTCTTGACAAGTTTCTATTTTCTACACCACTGCTCTCTGAAACGAGTTATTTTTCAACAGTACTGCAGAACACTTTGTCCAGTTTGATTGATGTCGTTTTTTTGTTGTATTGTGTGGTTTTGAAGTAAAAATGTACTTGTTTTGTCAGTGATTTTCTGAGGCTCATTGTCATCAATTCAAACATGCCAAGTGTCCTCTCTAGTTTACAAATGTGGTTGTTAGTGGCACTCATTAAATGAAGCCGACTTGAACTGCATTGATCCTGAAGTTGTTATCAGGGTTGGGGTTAATTCCACTAATTCAATTCTAATTCAATTCACTCTCACTGTAAGTTCCATTTACAGTTTTTTACAATCCCCTTGGCACTAATTTCAGAACCTTGTGGTCATTTTTCAAAACTCTAGACACAAAACTCAAAACGGTCATCACTTGTAACACAGGCTGTCCAATGTTCAAAACATTGCATTGTGCATTCATATCTTTAAAGAAACCTTGCACTTGCAGAATCATTGGTTCAAATAACTAATTTATCATGAAATACCATAGGAACATTCATTTAGATCCCCCACAGACAAGATACCGATAGTTTCACTGTGTAGTTGTTCGTTCAATCATAAAATTTTGTAGAACAAAATATGTGATACATGTTTCATTATGGTACTACACGTAAATACATCACTGTAAAAGGACTAGTAGAGAGAATACTACAGACACAGTGGAATCATTGAACAAAATCTGAAATGTATTGATGAAATACAATAAAATCACTCATAGGTTTCTTTGAATCAAAGCTAAAATAATTAGCTACAAAAAAAGAAACTACAGTAAAACATCAACTGCAGTGTTCCTCACCTGGCTTACTGTAAAAAGCAAAACAAGGGATTGATTACTGTACTTCTATATTTCCCTCAACCCTGTCTTGTGGATTTGGTCACAGGTTCTCATCCACATCACAATGGATGTTTTCATTAGCCAAACATCTTGGGAAGAATCTTCGGGCATGGCGAATCCAGGCCTGACACTGGTCTGCCGTGATGTCATTGCATGCGTCATCCATGGCCTGGAGAAGGGTGGCTTGTTCGTGAGGGCGCCTATCATATCATACCTTCCACCTCCATGTGGAGAAAAATTCCTCAGTCGAGTTTTAGGAAAGGAGAGTATGGGGGTAAGTACAGGGTGGTAAATTGTGGATGGGCCTGAAACCATGCTTGCACCATTTGAGCATGGTGGAACCTGACATTATCCCACACAATGACATAGGTCACGCCATCAGCTCTACAGACCTGATTTAGCCCATCAAGGAAGGTTACATTCGAACAGCGAATCATGTGGCTGCCTGAAACTCAATATATAGAGTAGAGAGCTTTAGTTGTTGTTCGACCTAACATTAGAACGGGCAAGATGCGTAATCTAAGCAACTTTGACCGTGGTATGATTGTTGATGCCACACATGGGGATTCCAGCATCTCAGAAACAGCTGCCTTCCTGGGATGTTTATGCACTACAGTCTCTAGAGTTTACAGAGAACGGTGCGATAAACAAAACACATTCAGTAAGCGGCAGTTCTGTGGGCAAAAACACCTTGTTAATGAGAGAGGTCAGAGGAGAATGTCCCGACTCATTCAAGCTAACAGAAAGGCCACAAATGCTCAAATAACAGCCGTTTAAAACAGTGGCGTGCAGAAGGGCATCTCTTAACGTACAACACCGTTAATAATTCAGGCTGTTGTGGAGGCAAAAGGGGGTCCTACCCAGTACTAGATAGGTGTACCTAATAAAGTGAGTATACAGTAATAGCAAATCTTAAAACATGGTCTGGAAAAGTGGTACATGGGACCATAGAAACAGTCTCTGATAAAGAATAATGATGAAATATTACATCCATAGATAATATAGTCCAATTGGTTCATGTTCCACGGTAATTGGTGTCAATGGATCTCGTTATCCTGAAACTTTCATGATCTAAACATGGAATATTGTTTGTCAGTTTCCATAAAACTATGCATTAAGAGTAATGCAACAGGTACTTATCATTTTGATCAGTTGTATTAATTGATAGTTAGATCATTGTAATCAAATGAATAGACAGTCATCTCAGATGTAATGTGTGAATTGCATTTTGAAATGGTAATACTTTGATGTTAAGTTGTGTCATTTTGAACAGGTGATTTTAGTTCAATGAACAAATGATCTTTGCTTTATGTGTATTGTATCCAAGCAATTGGAAAACCCCATCCTAGTGGGGGAACGGCTCCACGTCAAGATATCTGACCTGGGTCTGTCCCGAGAGATCTATGCTTCCGACTACTACAGGTACTGTACATGGCTCACTGTCTCCCTAACCCTAGACCTGACCCTAGACCTAACCCTAACCCTTGACCTGACTCTAACCCTAGACCTGACCCTAACTCTAGACCTGACCCTAACCCTTGACCTGACCCTAACACTAGACATGACCCTAACCCTAACCCTAGACATGACCCTAACCCTCGACCTGACCCTAACTCTAGACCTGACCCTAACCCTTGACCTGACCCTAACCCTTGACCTGACCCTAACCCTAGACCTGACCCTAACCCTAGACCTGATCCTAACCCTTGACCTGACCCTAACCCTAACCCTGTCTCCCTAACCCTTGACCTGACCCTAACCCTAGACCTGACCCTAACCCTAGACCTGACCCTAACCCTAGACCTGACCCTAACCCTAACCCTGTTTCCCTAACCCTTGACCTGACCCTAACCCTAGACCTGACCCTAACCCTAAACCTGACCCTGACTCTAACCCTAGACCTGACCCTAACCCTAGACCTGACCCTAACCCTAACCCTTAACCTGACCCTAACCCTAACCCTGTCTCCCTAACCCTTGACCTGACCCTAACCCTAGACCTGACCCTAACTCCAGACCTGACCCTAACCCTAGACCTGACCCTGACCCTAACCCTAACCCTGTCTCCCTAACCCTTGACCTGACCCTAACCCTAGACCTGACCCTAACCCTAGACCTGACCCAAACCCTAACCCTTAACCTGACCCTAACCCTAACCCTGTCTCCCTAACCCTTGACCTGACCCTAACCCTAGACCTGACCCTAACTCTAGACCTGACCCTAACTCTAGACCTCACCCTAACCCTGACCCTAACCCTGTCTCCCTAACCCTTGACCTGACCCTAACTCTAGACCTGACCCTAACCCTAGACCTGACCCTAACCCTGTCTCCCTAACACTTGACCTGACCCTAATCCTAAACCTGACCCTAACCCTAGACCTGACTCTAACCCTAGACCTGACCCTAACCCTAGACCTGATCCTAACCCTAACCCTAGACCTGACCCTAATTCTAGACCTGACCCTAACCCTAGACCTGACCCTAACCCTGATCCTTACCCTAACCCTGACCCTAACCCTGTCTCCCTAACCCTTGACCTGACCCTAACCCTAGACCTGACCCTAACTCTAGACCTGACCCTAACCCTAGACCTGACCCTAACCCTGACCCTAACCCTAAACCTGACCCTAACCCTAACACTGTCTCCCTAACCTTAACCCTAGACCTGACCCTAACCCTAGACCTGACCCTAACCCTGACCCTAACCCTAAACCTGACCCTAACCCTAACCCTGTCTCCCTAACCTTAACCCTAGACCTGACCCTAACCTTAGACCTGACTCTAACCCTAGACCTGACCCTAACCCTAGACCTGACCCTAACCGTAACCCTAGACCTGACCCTAACTCTAGACCTGACCCTAACCCTAGACCTGACCCTAACCCTTGACCTGACTCTAACCCTTGACCTGACCCTAACCCTAGACCTGACCCTAACTCTAGACATGACCCTAACCCTAGACCTGACCCTAACCCTAGACCTGACCCTAACCCTAGACCTGATGCTAACCCTAGACCTGACCCTAACCCTAACCATAGACCTGACCCTAAACCCTAGACCTGACCCTAACCCTAGACTTGACCCTAAACCTAGACCTCACCCTAACCCTTGACCTGACCCTAACCCTTGACCTGACCCTAACCCTAGACCTGATGCTAACCCTAGACATGACCCTAACCCTGTCTCCCTAACCCTAGACCTGACCCTAACCGGGCGGCAGGGTAGCCTTGTGGTTAGAGTTCGAATCCACGAGCTGACAAGGTGCAAATCTGTCGTTCTGCCCCTGAACAAGGCAGTTAAATCAATGTTCTTAGGCTGTCATTGAAAAAATCATTTGTTCTTAACTGACTTGCCTAGTTAAATAAAGGTAAAAATAAAAAAAACCTAGACCTAACCCTGTACACCTACTACAGGCATGTTTACATTTGAGTAATTTAGCAACCTTACAAAGAGCGTCTTACAGTCAGTGCATTCAATGCATATTTCCTTATTTAGTTAACTTGTTAGTTTGTCATTGCTGTAATGTTTAGTGTGATTTGATGTTCCTGCTGATTTGTATTAATCTTGCGGATTTTAGTAAATAAAGTAAATTTGGGTGTTTTTAAAAATATTATTCCAGGGTCCAGCCCAAGGCTTTACTCCCGATCCGATGGATGCCTCCTGAGTCCATGGCCTATGGGAAGTTCACGTCGGAGTCAGACATCTGGGCGTTTGGCGTGGTGCTGTGGGAGATCTTCAGCTACGGCCTGCAGCCCTACTACGGCTTCAGCAACCAGGAGGTCATGGAGATGGTGAGGAAACGCCAGCTGCTGCCCTGCCCAGAGGACTGCCCACCCAGGGTCTTCAGCCTGATGACAGAGTGCTGGCAGGAGGGCCCAGCGAGGCGTCCGCGGTTTAAGGATATCCACTGTCGTCTCCGGGCCTGGGAGGGGCTGTCATCCCACGCCAGTTCTAGTACTCCATCAGGAGGCGGGGGCAACGCCACCACCCAGACCACCTCGTTGAGTGCTAGTCCTGTCAGTAACCTCAGCAACCCACGCTACGCCGCCGCTGCAGGCTACCTCTACCCAGCCCAAGGGATACCTGCACCAGGTCATCCGGGCCACCAAATGGCAGGCTGGACCCCTATGGCCCATGGAGCACCCATGGCCCAGAACCAGCACCAACACCAATGCTTCATTCCTGTCAACGGCTACCCCATCCCCCCAGGCTATGCTGCCTTCCCTGCAGCCCACTTCCAGGCCCAGGGCCCCCCCAGGGTGGTGCAACACCTCCCTCCACCCAAGAGCAGATCTCCCAGCAGTGCTAGCGGCTCCACCAGCACCGGTCATGTGGCCAGCTTGCCGTCCACGGGGTCTAATCACGATGCGAACACGCCACTGCTGTCACACTGCGTGGCGATATCCGCCCTGCCAGGGGGCGGGACCATGCAGGTGTATGGACACATGTCCCAGAAGGCTTTGCAACAGATGGACCCCTCGCAGACGTCCGCACTGCTGGCCGACGCCAACAGACTCATGTACAGCGATTCGATCATCACCGCTGACGTGTAAATAGACTACAGACCTGGACTATATAATATCTCATCTGGTTGATTTGATACTTTGTTTCCTTTTACCTGTTTTGTTTGTTTTTGTAAGAACATTATTATAATTATTGTTTCAACTTTTTACTCTACTTGTAAATACATGTACGTAAATCCCGAATGAATGAGATGCAAAGATTTATATTCAAATAACTTTTTTTAATAAGAGAGCTAGAAGTCGTGGCCTGCCTCCTATTCTGAAACTCAAACAGCCTGGATAGATTCTTAATGAATCTACTCTACCTGCCTGGATAGACTCTTAATGAATCTACTCTACCTGCCTGGATAGATTCTTAATGAATCTACTCTACCTGCCTGGATAGACTCTTAATGAATCTACTCTACCTGCCTGGATAGACTCTTAATGAATCTACTCTACCTGATAGGATGGACTCTTAATGAATCTACTCTACCTGCCTGGATAGACTCTTAATGAATCTACTCTACCTGCCTGGATAGACTCTTAATGAATCTACTCTACCTGCCTGGATAGACTCTTAATGAATCTACTCTACCTGCCTGTATAGACTCTTAATGAATCTACTCTACCTGCCTGGATAGATTCTTAATGAATCTACTCTACCTGCCTGGATAGACTCTTAATGAATCTACTCTACATGCCTGGATAGACTCTTAATGAATCTACTCTACCTGCCTGGATAGACTCTTAATGAATCTACTCTACCTGCCTGGATGGACTCTTAATGAATCTACTCTACCTGCCTGTATAGACTCTTAATGAAGCTACTCTACCTGCCTGTATAGATTCTTAATGAATCTACTCTACCTGCCTGGATAGACTCTTAATGAATCTACTCTACCTGCCTGGATAGACTCTTAATGAATCTACTCTACCTGCCTGGATGGACTCTTAATGAATCTACTCTACCTGCCTGTATAGACTCTTAATGAATCTACTCTACATGCCTGGATAGACTCTTAATGAATCTACTCTACATGCCTGGATAGACTCTTAATGAATCTACTCTACATGCCTGGATAGACTCTTACTGAATCTACTCTACCTGCCTGTATAGACTCTTAATGAATCTACTCTACATGCCTGGATAGACTCTTAATGAATCTACTCTACCTGCCTGGATAGACTCTTAATGAATCTACTCTACATGCCTGGATAGACTCTTAATGAATCTACTCTACCTGCCTGGACTAACTCTTAGTAAACTCTAAATCAGGCACTTCTTGATTTTCTGGAGCACTTTAGGGCTGTTCTGCAGTAGGGTGTGGTGTTGTTGGACTGGAGGGGCCACGTTCTACAGTAGGGTGTGGTGTTGTTGGACTGGAGGGGCCATGTTCTGCAGTAGGGTGTGGTGTTGTTGGACTTGAGGGGCCACGTTCTACAGTAGGGTGTGGTGTTGTTGGACTGGAGGGGCCACGTTCTACAGTAGGGTGTGGTGTTGTTGGACTGGAGGGGCCAAGTTCTGCAGTAGGGTGTGGTGTTGTTGGACTGGAGGGGCCAAGTTCTGCAGTAGGGTGTGGTGTTGTTGGACTGGAGGGGCCACGTTCTACAGTAGGGTGTGGTGTTGTTGGACTGGAGGGGCCACGTTCTACAGTAGGGTGTGGTGTTGTTGGACTTGAGGGGCCACGTTCTACAGTAGGGTGTGGTGTTGTTGGACTGGAGGGGCCAAGTTCTGCAGTAGGGTGTGGTGTTGTTGGACTGGAGGGGCCAAGTTCTGCAGTAGGGTGTGGTGTTGTTGGACTGGAGGGGCCAAGTTCTGCAGTAGGGTGTGGTGTTGTTGGACTGGAGGGGCCAAGTTCTGCAGTAGGGTGTGGTGTTGTTGGACTGGAGGGGCCATGTTCTGCAGTAGGGTGTGGTGTTGTTGGAATGGATGAGGCCTGTCCTACACAACCTTATGCAATAACATAGCACTCATACCCTCTGCATCACTCGCCACAGTTATGTGCCTCCACAGTTATGTGCCTCCACAGTCTCCACAGTTATGTGTGTCCACTAGACTCTCTTCTCAATACAGGGTTCTATGAATTCATATTTCACTGATATATAGGTACTAGGACTGAATCAGACGATTGTTTAACCAGCAATACTTCTCTCTCCAATCTGTGAGCATGTCTCTCCTCCCCTCTATCATCCTCTTACAATAGATCAGCTATGCAATATGGCTCTTACATTGGCTATGCAGTCTTTGATCTATTCATTTATTGCTGTTTTTATGATATGAAGAAATAGTACTGATACTTGTGTGTTCATCCCAACTTCTTTCTCAAAGCAATCAATCTAACAATAACGTCTGACAGTAGGGTGAAGGAATGATCAAATACAGGTATGAATCTGTATTAAGCAGCTACAATACAGTATATTTCAGCTCAATTTCAGTTTGTTGCTATGCAACTACTTAGTACAAAGACTCAATGTCTGCATGTACAGAAAGAGCACAATCCTCGGTAGCACTTGCCTTCCATGCTTACTTTGGTATAATACACATCTCTTCCATGCTTACTTTGGTATAATACACATCTCTTCCATGCTTACTTTGGTATAATACACATCTCTTCCATACTTACTTTGGTATAATACACATCTCTTCCATGCTTACTTTGGTATAATACACATCTCTTCCATACTTACTTTGGTATAATACACATCTCTTCCATACTTACTTTGGTATAATACACATCTCTTCCATACTTACTTTGGTATAATACACATCTCTTCCATACTTACTTTGGTATAATACATATCTCTTCCATACTTACTTTGGTATAATACACATCTCTTCCATACTTACTTTGGTATATAATACACATCTCTTCCATACTTACTTTGGTATAATACACATCTCTTCCATACTTACTTTGGTATAATACACATCTCTGTCATGTTAAGCACATCCTTCTTTTTTTATGAGGGTACAAAGTGAAGTATGATGACCGTGTTAATTTGGGTTCTACTATCCTGGACATTTGTAAGATGTATCAGTTCGTGTCCAGAGGTACTGTCCCTTTAGGTTACAGTCTTTTATCTTTTTTTATTCCACATATCTTTCTTTCTCTAAAGCAGTTCTACCTACCTAGGTATCTGGAGTTTTATACAGGTATCCTCTGATGTTATATGAATTTAAGTGTGTGTATATATATCAGTTCAAAAACACTTAAACACAAGACTGTGAACCTTGGGACTGGCTATTTTGTCTTGAGCAAAATATCAATCTTGTGCTGTTTTTATTTTGTTAAAAAGTTTTATGTTAGATCAGTTTCTTTTTCTTGGACAGTCATTTTCAAACAGCATTTTTAGATTACAGTGTATTCATCAGAAAGGTTTACATGCATAATATTCGATTTACCAAGAGGCCTTGTCTTTGTATTTTCTGAAGATTTTTGCACCAATGTTTTGTATGGCAAAATCATTATTAAAAATGTACATTGTTTGGTCATATTGGGTTGTATCATTATTTCTGAGAAACCCATATATTAGTATCTAAGAATTGTGACATTTGTAGGGCCTGGATTGTATTTTGTTGGGTTGATAGATATTGTCTGATTGGAAAATGTTGTGTTGACTATAAAGGTCCACAAGGGGGCACTTCATCTGTATCTCCAGCGTTGGTCGCCATAATGCCCAAACTATATCTGCTTCAAAATCAGCTTCGTCCACACAATGGTGCAATTCGGCTATTAGTCAAAATATAATTTGTCCAGTACTGCTTTGTAAGTCTCAACTCAAGACACTTGAAAGGCATTTGAGAAACAAGTTAAGTTTGATCATATCATATTTCAAATGGAATCTTCATATCGTTCAACAAACGTTGATGTTGTTAAAAGCAATAAGAAACCGTATGAGGAAACCATGTGAAGCACCTGCCCCTTGTGGACCTGACAGGTGCTTTACATGTTTCCCTCACACGGTTTCTTATTGTTTTTAACTCAACATCAAAGTTTCCATTCAAATCCATCTTACCAAAACACACAGTATTGTCTAAACAAATGAACATTTGAACAAGTTGGAAGATGTTTTTCATGTCTCATAGACTAGACGCTACAATTACAGTTGTTGTTTTTATCGCTTTGGTCCTGTTTTCACAAGTATGTGGTAAAATCTCAGAACTCCTAATACAAAACTCAAAACAGATCACCAAAAAGGCTGTTTTTTTCAAAACTTTAAGCACATTTTCAAACGACTAAGTACGACACACAAAATCACACTTTTTCACCAAACCTAATCAGTGTTTCATCTTTTATATAAAGTAAGACTTTTCATATGATTTCTCTTCTCATTTTTAAAAATATATTTGACCATCACTTAACCCAACTGCGCTTAATGGTTAATCACTTAACCGTTTGGTAAACCTATAGCTCTTAAACTGGTTTGTCTATATGGATTTTGAGAAGTACAGAAATGTATAGTATAAACATGTAGATGACATGTATGATACATGACAACCATACATAATGACTACTGGTTATTGATCATTGATTCACATAGTGGTAACCACAATTGGTCACCATATAAAAGGGTGTGTGTGAACACTTGCAATTTCTTGGTGCAGATAGACAGCAAGGGAGAGGAAGAAATCAAAGAGCTCATGGACAAGGGGCCCTTCAGAGAGGTGGGCATGGGCCCCATCAAAGAGGTGGACATCAGAGACGGAGGCACACGGCAGGGAACTGTGTCTAATGAAATCCAGGCCATCGTCGTTGACCATGTGGTAAACACAGGCCTTACCATGGCAGAGGCTGCCAGATTAGTTCATCCCAACTGTCAATTAGATCATGAGAACATTTCGCCCCAAAAAACTGTAAATCTCTAGGATATGCACTATGCTTTTACCATTACATTTAAAGTAAATTACATATTGTAATGCATGTAAATTCACAAAATATGTTATTGTTCTTACAGTATGATCTATTGACATTATACTCTGTTCTTATCATGACTCAGGATAAGACCCAGATGCAGACGGGGCAGGCAAACGACAGGTCAAGGGCAGGCAGAGGACAGTAATCTAGGGCAGAGTACGTAAGGTACAGAGCGGCAGACAGTCTCAGGGTCAGGGCAGGCAGAGGACAGTAATCTAGGGCAGAGTACGTAAGGTACAGAGCGGCAGACAGTCTCAGGGTCAGGGCAGGCAGAGGACAGTAATCTAGGGCAGAGTACGTAAGGTACAGAGCGGCAGACAGTCTCAGGGTCAGGGCAGGCAGAGGACAGTAATCTAGGGCAGAGTACGTAAGGTACAGAGCGGCAGACAGTCTCAGGGTCAGGGCAGGCAGAGGACAGTAATCTAGGGCAGAGTACGTAAGGTACAGAGCGGCAGACAGTCTCAGGGTCAGGGCAGGCAGAGGACAGTAATCTAGGGCAGAGTACGTAAGGTACAGAGCGGCAGACAGTCTCAGGGTCAGGGCAGGCAGAGGACAGTAATCTAGGGCAGAGTACGTAAGGTACAGAGCGGCAGACAGTCTCAGGGTCAGGGCAGGCAGAGGACAGTAATCTAGGGCAGAGTACGTAAGGTACAGAGCGGCAGACAGTCTCAGGGTAGGGCAGGCAGAGGACAGTAATCTAGGGCAGTGTAAAAAGGTACAGAACAGCGGGCAGACTCAGGACAGGCAGAATGATCAAAACCTGGATAACTAGAAAACGGGCTCAAGAAAACAGGAGTACGAAAAGCATGCTGGTAGGCTTGATGAGACAAGATGAACTGGCAACAGACAAACAGGTATAGGTATAAATGCACAGGAGATAATGGGGAAATGGGTGACACCTGGAGGGGGGTGGAGACAACCACAAAGACATGTGAAACCGATCAGGGTGTGACAGTTCTACCCTCAGAGTTGACAGAAGACCCCGTGGCTGTGTGCTGCCCGACCAGCAGGAGTGGGCAGTGGTGGAAATGGTGAGGGCCAGGAATGGCACACGGCTGTCAGAAATAAAGCAGGCCATTGAGGAGAACGATGACACCCTTGCCGATGTGGCATCCATCAGCCTACCAACAATCAACGCCTTTTGAAGAGGCACCAGGTATCTATGAAACACATTTACCTGGTACCTTTTGAGAGAAACAACAACCAGGTGAAACAACTGCAAACCAAGTATGTTCAGGTACAGCACTATACACTGTATTACTGTTACTATTAATGCACATGATACTTCACAATATCATACTGGAACTATACTGTAAAAATAACTAACCAAACTATGTTTTTAGAGGGTGATGGTGTTTGATGCTGCTGTGAACCATCACAGGTATATCTTTGTTGATGAAGCGGACTTCAATCTGGTCAAAACTCGACGCCGTGGCCGGAACCTCATCAGCCAACGGGAGACCGTCCAAGTGCCTGGACAACGAGGTGAAACATCTCCATGTGTGCAGCTATCTCTGACGATGGTGTGGAGGACGTAAGTCATTACTTGGATCCTACAACACTGCACACCTCATTGTGTTTCTTAGATAAATTGAGCAGGCCTGTCAAGGTGAAGGGGTCACCTATGTCATTGTGTGGGACAGTGTCCGGTTCCACCATACAGAGGTGGTTTAGGCATGGTTTCTGGCCCATCCCCGTTTCGTGACCCTATACCTGCCCACATACACTCCTTTCCTTTTGTTAGCATGGAGGTAGGTGTACGATCGCCATCCCCATGAGCATGCTACCCTCCTTCTGGCCATGGATGAGGCATGTAACGACATCAGTTCAGACCAATGTCAAGCTTGGATTCGCCATGCCAAAAGGTTTTTCCCACGGTGCGGAACAATGTGATTCACTGTGATGAATGTCCTCATAGTTATATCTGAAACATGAATGATTGTAGAGGATGTCTTCATTGATCACACCTTTGATTACACGTTGGATACATTTGATGGAAATGGTACATTTCTTGTTAACAAACTATAGTTTTGGCAAGTTGGTTAGGACATCTACTTTGTGCATGACACAAATAATTTTTCCAACAATTGTTCACAGTGAAGCCCCAAAATGAAACATGGTGAAGCCCCAAAATTGCCCTCGCTAGAAGCCTGTGTCTCAGACATAAGGAAGTGGATGGCTGCAAACTTTCTACTTTTAAACTCGGACAAAACAGAGATGCTTGTTCAAGGTCCCAAGAAACAAAGAGATCTTCTGTTGAATCTAACAATTAATCTGGATGGTTGTACAGTCGTCTCAAATAAAACTGTGAAGGACCTCAGCGTTACTCTGGACCCTGATCTCTCTTTTGAAGAACATATTAAGACTGTTTCAAGGACAGCTTTTTTCCGTCTACGTAACATTACAAAAATCAGAAACTTTCTGTCCAAAAATGACGCAGAAAAATTAATCCATGCCTTTGTTACTTCTAGGTTGGACTACTGCAATGCTCTACTTTCCGGCTACCCGGATAAAGCACTAAATAAACTTCAGTTAGTGCTAAATACGGCTGCTAGAATCCTGACTAGAACCCAAAAATGTGATCATATTACTCCAGTGCTAGCCTCCCTACACTGGCTTCCTGTTAAGGCAAGGGCTGATTTCAAGGTTTTACTGCTAACCTACAAAGCATTACATGGGCTTGCTCCTACCTATCTTTCCGATTTGGTCCTGCCGTACATACCTACACGTATGCTACGGTCACAAGACGCGGACCTCCTAATTGTTCCTAGAATTTCTAAGCAAACAGCTGGAGGCAGGGCTTTCTCCTATAGAGATCCATTTTTATGGACTAGTCTGCCTACCCATGTGAGAGACGCAGACTCAGTCTCAACCTTTAAGTCTTTACTGAAGACACATCTCTTCAGTAGGTCCTATGATTAAGTGTAGTCTGGCCCAGGGGTGTGAAGGTGAATGGAAAGGCTGGAGCAACGAACCGCCCTTGCTGTCTCTGCCTGGCCGGTTTCCCCTCTTTCCACTGGGATTCTCTGCCTCTACCCCATTTACGGGGTCTGAGTCACTGGCTTACTGGTGTTCTTCCATGCCGTCCCTGGGAGGGGTGCGTCACTTGAGTGGGTTGAGTCACTGACGTGGTCTTCCTGTCTGGGTTGGCGCCCCCCCCTTGGGTTGTGCCGTGGCGGAGATCTTTGTGGGCTATACTCGGCCTTGTCCCAGGATGGTATGTTGGTGGTTGGAGATATCCCTCCAGTGGTGTGGAGACTGTGCTTTGGCAAAGTGGGTGGGGTTATATCCTACCTGTTTGGCCCTGTCCAGGTGTTTCATCGGATGGGGCCACAGTGTCTCCTGACTCCTCCTGTCTCAGCCTCCAGTATTTATGCTGCAGTAGTTTATGTGTCGGGGTGCTAGGGTCAGTCTGTCACATCTGGAGTATTTCTCTTGTCTTTTCTGGTGTCCTGTGTGAATTTAAATATGCTCTCTCTAATTCTCTTTTTCTCTCTTTCTTTCTTTCTCTCTCTCGGAGGACCTGAGCCCTAGGACCATGCCTCAGGACTACCTGGCTTGATGACTCCTTGCTGTCCCCAGTTCACCTGGCCGTGCTGCTGCTCCAGTTCCAACTGTTCTGCCTGCAGCTATGGAACCCTGACCTGTTCACCGGACGTGCTACCTGTCCCAGACCTGCTGTTTTCAACCCTCTAGAGACAGCAGTAGCGGTAGAGATACTCTCAAAGATCGGCTATGAAAAAGCCAACTGACACTTACTCTTGTGTTACTGACTTGTTGCACCCTCGACAACTACTATGATTATTATTATTTGACCATGCTGGTCATTTATGAACATTTGAACATCTTGGCCATGTGCTGTTATAGTCTCCACCCGGCACAGGCAGAAGAAGACTGGCCACCCCTCATAGCCTGGTTCCTCTCTAGGTTTCTTCCTAGGTTTTGGCCTTTCTAGGGAGTTTTTCCTAGCCACCGTGCTTCTACACCTGCATTGCTTGCTGTTTGTGGTTTTAGGCTGGGTTTCTGTACAGCACTTTGAGATATCAGCTGATGTAAGAAGGGCTATATAAATACATTTGATTTGATTCACAGACAGATTATTTCACGTATAATTCACTGTATCACAATTCCAGTGGGTCAGAAGTATATATACACTAAGTTGACTGTTCCTTTAAACAGCTTGGAAAATTCAAAAAAATGATGTCTTGGCTTTAGAGGCTTCTGATAGGCTAATTGACATCATTTGAGTCAATTGGAGGTGTACCTGTGGATGTATTTCAAGGCCTACCTTCAAACACAGTGCCTCTTTGCTTGACATCATGGGAAAATCAAAATAAATCAGCCAAGACCTCAGAAAAACAATTGTAGATCTCCACAAGTCTGGTTCATCCTTGGGAGCAATTTCCAAATGTCTGAAGGTACCACATTCATCTGTACAAACAATAGTACGCAAGTATAAACACCATGGGACCACGCAGCCGTCTTACCGCTCAGGAAGGAGACCCATTCTGTCTCCTAGAGATGAACGTACTTTGGTGCGAAAGTGCAAATCAATCCCAGAACAACAGCAAAGGACCTTGTGAAGATGCTGGAGGAAACGGGTACAAAAGTATCTATATCCACAGTAAAACAAGTCCTATATCGACATAACCTGAAAGGCTGCTCAGCAAAGAAGAAGCCACTGCTCCAAAACCGCCATAAAAAATCCAGACTACGGTTTGCAACTGCACATGGGGACAAAGATCATACTTTTTGGAGAAATGTCCTCTGGTCTGATGAAACAAAAATTGAACTGTTTGGCTATAATGACCATCGTTATGTTTGGAGGAAGAAGTGGGAAGCTTGCAAGTCGAAGAACACCATCCCAACCGTGAAGCACGGGGGTGGGAGCATCATGTTGTGGGGGTGCTTTGCTGCAGGAGGGACTTGTGCACTTCAAAAAATAGATGGCATCATGAGGCAGGAAAAGTATGTGGATATATTGAAGCAACATCTCAAGACATCAGTCAGGAAGTTAAAGCTTAGTTGAAAAGGGGTCTTCCAAATGGACAATGACCCCAAGCATACTTCCAAAGTTGTGGCAAAATGGCTTAAGGACAACAAAGTCAAGGTATTGGAGTGGCCATCACAAAGCCCTGACCTCAATCTGATAGCCATTTTGTGGGCAGAACCTAAAAAGCGTGTGCGAGCAAGGAGGCCTACAAACCTGACTCAGTTACACCAGCTCTGTCAGGAGGAATCGGCCAAAATTCACCCAACTTATTGTGGGAAGCTTGTGGAAGGCTACCCAAAACGTTTGACCCAAGTTAAACAACAATTAAAGGCAATGCTACCAAATACTAATTGAGTGAATGTTATGTCTGACCCACTGGGAATGCGATGAAAGAAATAAAAGCTGAAATAAATCATTCTCTCTATTTTTCTGACATTTCACATTCTTAAAATAAAGTGATGATCCTAACTGACCTAAGACAGGGAATTTTTACTGGGATTAAATGTCAGGAATTGTGAAAAACTAAGTTTAAATGTATTTGGCTAAGGTGTATGTAAACTTCTGACTTCAACAGTATGTTAGGTTTGGTATGATTACTTAAAACAGATGGTTATTTAAAGCAAAAAGTAAAGTGGGGTGGTTGGCTGGGCATATAATGGGAATTTCTAGCAACCAAAAAGCATTTTAGCAACTTTTCAACTACTACTTAGCATGTTAGCTAACCCTAACCTTAATCCTATAGCTAACGTTAACATTTTAACCTAACTCCTAAACTTAACCCTAACCCCTAGCCTAGATAATGTTAGTCACTTAGCTAGGATTTGTAACGTATCATACTTTTTGCAAATTCGTTACATATATGAATTTTAATTCATAACATATCATAAGAATTGGGTGATTGACATCCACAAATTAATATATACCATACAAAATATAACATATCATACTAAATTGGGTCTCTCGGGTTTACGTACAGAATAATACGAAATACTCTGAGACCAGGTTGGGGTAGTGGGTTGCTGTTCTGTTACTGTACCATTGCTCGCACTGTCCATGTGTGAATTTGTGTGGTATCTGGGTGCGTGTGAGTGTACCTTCAATCCTGGAACCACCTTTTGCAGAGCCCTCAATAAACACAATCTATTAGAATGTTCCTTTGTAAAAAGAACAGGGTGTATGTGTTTGCCAAGGAAAAGGGAGAGTAATGGTGCACATATGGAGAGATGATTAGATGAACACCCTCCTGGCAGGGGGAGCTGGACCTCGTGAAAAGTGTGTGTGTGATGTGGGGAATGTTTTTGATCAGGACTATGCCCAGCTTCCACTTCTCCCATTTTGGAGAAATCCCAGAATTCTCTTTTTGGATTCTGGAATGTTACATGCTCTTGACAAGTTTCTATTTTCTACACCACTGCTCTCTGAAACGAGTTATTTTTCAACAGTACTGCAGAACACTTTGTCCAGTTTGATTGATGTCGTTTTTTTTGTTGTATTGTGTGGTTTTGAAGTAAAAATGTACTTGTTTTGTCAGTGATTTTCTGAGGCTCATTGTCATCAATTCAAACATGCCAAGTGTCCTCTCTAGTTTACAAATGTGGTTGTTAGTGGCACTCATTAAATGAAGCCGACTTGAACTGCATTGATCCTGAAGTTGTTATCAGGGTTGGGGTTAATTCCACTAATTCAATTCTAATTCAATTCACTCTCACTGTAAGTTCCATTTACAGTTTTTTACAATCCCCTTGGCACTAATTTCAGAACCTTGTGGTCATTTTTCAAAACTCTAGACACAAAACTCAAAACGGTCATCACTTGTAACACAGGCTGTCCAATGTTCAAAACATTGCATTGTGCATTCATATCTTTAAAGAAACCTTGCACTTGCAGAATCATTGGTTCAAATAACTAATTTATCATGAAATACCATAGGAACATTCATTTAGATCCCCCACAGACAAGATACCGATAGTTTCACTGTGTAGTTGTTCGTTCAATCATAAAATTTTGTAGAACAAAATATGTGATACATGTTTCATTATGGTACTACACGTAAATACATCACTGTAAAAGGACTAGTAGAGAGAATACTACAGACACAGTGGAATCATTGAACAAAATCTGAAATGTATTGATGAAATACAATAAAATCACTCATAGGTTTCTTTGAATCAAAGCTAAAATAATTAGCTACAAAAAAAGAAACTACAGTAAAACATCAACTGCAGTGTTCCTCACCTGGCTTACTGTAAAAAGCAAAACAAGGGATTGATTACTGTACTTCTATATTTCCCTCAACCCTGTCTTGTGGATTTGGTCACAGGTTCTCATCCACATCACAATGGATGTTTTCATTAGCCAAACATCTTGGGAAGAATCTTCGGGCATGGCGAATCCAGGCCTGACACTGGTCTGCCGTGATGTCATTGCATGCGTCATCCATGGCCTGGAGAAGGGTGGCTTGTTCGTGAGGGCGCCTATCATATCATACCTTCCACCTCCATGTGGAGAAAAATTCCTCAGTCGAGTTTTAGGAAAGGAGAGTATGGGGGTAAGTACAGGGTGGTAAATTGTGGATGGGCCTGAAACCATGCTTGCACCATTTGAGCATGGTGGAACCTGACATTATCCCACACAATGACATAGGTCACGCCATCAGCTCTACAGACCTGATTTAGCCCATCAAGGAAGGTTACATTCGAACAGCGAATCATGTGGCTGCCTGAAACTCAATATATAGAGTAGAGAGCTTTAGTTGTTGTTCGACCTAACATTAGAACGGGCAAGATGCGTAATCTAAGCAACTTTGACCGTGGTATGATTGTTGATGCCACACATGGGGATTCCAGCATCTCAGAAACAGCTGCCTTCCTGGGATGTTTATGCACTACAGTCTCTAGAGTTTACAGAGAACGGTGCGATAAACAAAACACATTCAGTAAGCGGCAGTTCTGTGGGCAAAAACACCTTGTTAATGAGAGAGGTCAGAGGAGAATGTCCCGACTCATTCAAGCTAACAGAAAGGCCACAAATGCTCAAATAACAGCCGTTTAAAACAGTGGCGTGCAGAAGGGCATCTCTTAACGTACAACACCGTTAATAATTCAGGCTGTTGTGGAGGCAAAAGGGGGTCCTACCCAGTACTAGATAGGTGTACCTAATAAAGTGAGTATACAGTAATAGCAAATCTTAAAACATGGTCTGGAAAAGTGGTACATGGGACCATAGAAACAGTCTCTGATAAAGAATAATGATGAAATATTACATCCATAGATAATATAGTCCAATTGGTTCATGTTCCACGGTAATTGGTGTCAATGGATCTCGTTATCCTGAAACTTTCATGATCTAAACATGGAATATTGTTTGTCAGTTTCCATAAAACTATGCATTAAGAGTAATGCAACAGGTACTTATCATTTTGATCAGTTGTATTAATTGATAGTTAGATCATTGTAATCAAATGAATAGACAGTCATCTCAGATGTAATGTGTGAATTGCATTTTGAAATGGTAATACTTTGATGTTAAGTTGTGTCATTTTGAACAGGTGATTTTAGTTCAATGAACAAATGATCTTTGCTTTATGTGTATTGTATCCAAGCAATTGGAAAATGTGTTAGAGTTTAGAAAAATGTGCATTTTGATCATTGGTTGTGAGTTTTGTGTCTAGAGTTTTGAAAAATGACATCAAGGTTCCTGAAATTAGTGCCAAAGTGATTGTAAAAAACTGTAATTCAATTCACATTCCAGGTCTGTCTCAAAGAGATTATTACATTTCGCTCAATTCCAATGTTAGGTAAATTCCAAGAATTCAAAATTTTCCTCAACCATTCCACATATTAAAATTAGACTTCAATTCCCTCAGGCTTTCAGGCTGATCATGTCACTGTTCAGACACCCTAGCTATACTGGAAATATAGAAATACAAGTTGAAATTATTTAAAACAAATTCTGCAGTCCGTTATTGACACTAAGTGTATTAATTCAATTAACTGTGAAATTCCAATTAAATTCCAAAGATTACTTATTTTTTTACAATTCCAATTCAATTCAAATTCATATAGTCCAAACAGTCTAATTCCAATTCAATTCCAATTCCATAACTGGAAATTTGTTGAAATTCAAATTGAATTCAACAGAACTTCTCCACTTCATGAATTAATTCAAGAATTGAATTGGAATTTCAATCCTGGTTGTTATAGCCCATCATGTCTGTAGCATCCTTTTTCCAGCCCAGTCTCAGAGCAGGAGACAGGATCACACACTGCGTTTGCAGCAGGCCAGCTAGCTGGGTCTGAATGGGAACACAGACACACTGACCTAACTACACACACAGACACACCTATGCATGCATGCAAGCATGCACGTGCACACATCAAAAATTAAATATAGATGAGGCCTTAAATGTTTATGTGCCCCCCAGTGCACGACATGTCAGTCCATCTGCATTCCTCAACCCCTCTGAGTCTCCTCTCACACGCATCTGCTCTGCAGGAGAGAGGGAGAGGGGGAGAGACAGAAAGCGGTAGAACACAGATAGAGGAGAGGGAAAGCGACAGAAAGAGGTAGAACACAGATAGAGGAGAGGGAAAGAGACAGAAAGAGGTAGAACACATATAGAGGAGAGGGAAAGCGACAGAAAGAGGTAGAACACATATAGAGGAGAGGGAAAGAGACAGAAAGAGGTAGAACACAGATAGAGGAGAGGGAAAGAGGTAGAACACAGATAGAGGAGAGGGAAAGCGACAGAAAGAGGTAGAACACATATAGAGGAGAGGGAAAGCGACAGAAAGAGGTAGAACACATATAGAGGAGAGGGAAAGCGACAGAAAGAGGTAGAACACAGATAGAGGAAAGGGAAAGAGGTAGAACACAGATAGAGGAGAGGGAAAGCGACAGAAAGAGGTAGAACACATATAGAGGAGAGGGAAAGCGACAGAAAGAGGTAGAACACAGATAGAGGAGAGGGAAAGAGGTAGAACACAGATAGAGGAGAGGGCAAGAGACAGAAAGAGGTAGAACACAGATAGAGGAGAGGGCAAGAGACAGAAAGAGGTAGAACACAGATAGAGGAGAGGGAAAGAGACAGATATACGTAGAACACATATAGAGAGGGAAAGAGACAGAAAGAGGTAGAACACAGATAGAGGAGAGGGAAAGAGACAGAAAGTGGTAGAACACAGATAGAGGAGAGGGAAAGCGACAGAAAGAGGTAGAACACATATAGAGGAGAGGGCAAGAGACAGAAAGAGGTAGAACACAGTTAGAGGAGAGGGCAAGAGACAGAAAGAGGTAGAACACATATAGAGGAGAGGGAAAGAGACAGATATACGTAGAACACATATAGAGGAGAGGGAAAGAGACGGATATAGGTAGAACACATATAGAGGAGAGGGAAAGAGACAGAAAGAGGTAGAACACAGATAGAGGAGAGGGAAAGAGACGAATATAGGTAGAACACATATAGAGGAGAGGGAAAGAGACAGAAAGAGGTAGAACACAGATAGAGGAGAGGGAGAGGGACAGAAAGAGGTAGAACACAGATAGAGGAGAGGGAAAGAGACGGATATAGGTAGAACACATATAGAGGAGAGGGAAAGAGACAGAAAGAGGTAGAACACAGATAGAGGAGAGGGAAAGAGACAGAAAGAGGTAGAACACAGATAGAGGAGAGGGAAAGAGACAGATATAGGTAGAACACAGATAGAGGAGAGGGAAAGAGACGGATATAGGTAGAACACATATAGAGGAGAGGGAAAGAGACAGAAAGAGGTAGAACACAGATAGAGGAGAGGGAAAGAGACGGATATAGGTAGAACACATATAGAGGAGAGGGAAAGAGACGGATATAGGTAGAACACATATAGAGGAGACAGAAAGAGGTAGAACACATATAGAGGAGAGGGAAAGAGACAGAAAGAGGTAGAACACAGATAGAGGAGAGGGAAAGAGACAGAAAGAGGTAGAACACAGATAGAGGAGAGGGAAAGAGACAGAAAGAGGTAGAACACAGATAGAGGAGAGGGAAAGAGACAGAAAGAGGTAGAACACATATAGAGGAGAGGGAAAGAGACAGAAAGAGGTAGAACACATATAGAGGAGAGGGGTATAGACCATCATAAGTAAATAAAGAGGAGAAAACTGAAAGAGAGGGGGAATGTAGACACAGGCAGCTATGATTTATACAGTCCTGCAGAGAGAGAGACAGATACCAGATAAACAGACAGAGAGATAGTGAATACAGTCCTGCAGAGAGAGACGGATACTAGAGAAACAGACAGAGAGATAGTGGATACAGATACCAGGGAGGAAAGGAGAGGGGAGGGGAGAGGAGGAGGGAGAGGGAGAGGGAGGGAGGGAGGCAATAAGAGGATGGAGGTGGAGGTGTTTAGGTACACTATAGATACAAAAGTATGTGGACACCCCTTCAAATTAGTGGATCCGGCTATTTGAGCCACAGCCGTTCCTGACAGGTGTATAATATCGAGCACACCGCCATGCAATCTCCATAGACTAACACTGGCAGTAGAATGACCTTACTGAAGAGCTCAGTGACTTTCAACGTGGCACCGTCATAGGATGCCACCTTTCCAACAAGTCAGTTCGTCAAATTTCAGCCCTGCTTCAGCTGCCCAGGTCAACTGTAAGAGTTGTTATTGTGAAGTGGAAACATCTGGGTGCAACAATGGCTCAGTTGGGAAGTGAAAGGCCACACAAGCTGAAGTGCATAGCGCGTAAAATTTGTCTGTCCTTGGTTGCAACACTACCGAGTTCCAAAATGCCTCTAGAAGCAATGTCAGCACAATAACTGTTCGTCAGGAGCTTCATGAAATGAGTTTCCATGGCCGTGCAGCCGCACACAAGCCTAAGATCACCATGCGCAATGCCAAGCATCGGCTGGAGTGGTGTAAAGCTCACCGCCATTGGACTCTGGAGCAGTGGAAACGCGTTCTCTGGAGTGATAAATCATGCTTCATCTTCTAGCAGTCCGAAGGACGAATCTGGGTATGCCATGAGAACGCTACCTGCCCAAATGCATAGTGCCAACTGTAAATTTGGTGGAGGAGAAATAATGGTCTGGGGCTGTTTTCATGGTTATTAACGCTACAGCATACAATGACATTCTAGACGATTCTGTACTTTCAACTTTGTGGCAACAGTTTAGGGAAGGCCCTTTCCTGTTTCAGCATGACAATGCCCCTGTGCACAAAGCGAGGTCCATACAGAAATGGTTTGTCGAGATCAGTGTGGAAGAACATGACTGGCCTGCATAGAGCCCTGACCTCAACCCTATCAAACACCTTTGGGATGAATTGGTACGCTGACTGTGAGCCAGGCCTAATCGCCCAACATCAGTGCCCGACCTCACTAATGCTCTTGTGGCTGAATGGAAGCAAGTCCCCACAGTAATGTTCCAACATCTAGTGGAAAGCCTTCCCGGAACAGTGGAAGGGGTTTTAGCAGCAAAGTGGGGACCACCTCTATATTAATGCCAATATTTTTGGATTGAGATGTTCGACAAGCAGGTGCCCACATACTTTTGGTCATGTAGTGTAGTTCAAGGTGTTGGAGAATAGAGAAAGTAGGAGATGGGTTATACTACATGTAGCTAGTTATCAGGACTGCGTAGACAGAGGAAGAAGGGTTAAGTGAAGGATGTGTATGTTAGTTACAGGGATTCAGCTGAGAGATCTGGCATGGTGCGAATCACCAGGGATTCAGCTGAGAGATCTGGCATGGTGCGAATCACCAGGGATTCAGCTGAGAGATCTGGCCTGGTGCGAATCACCAGGGATTCAGCTGATCTGGCATGGTGTGAATCACCAGGGATTCAGCTGATCTGGCATGGTGTGAATCACCAGGGATTCAGCTGAGGGATCTGGCATGGTGTGAATCACCAGGGATTCAGCTGAGGGATCTGGCATGGTGTGAATCACCAGGGATTCAGCTGAGAGATCTGGCATGGTGCGAATCACCAGGGATTCAGCTGAGAGATCTGGCCTGGTGTGAATCACCAGGGATTCAGCTGAGGGATCTGGCATGGTGTGAATCACCAGGGATTCAGCTGAGGGATCTGGCATGGTGTGAATCACCAGAGGATCAAGAGGGGGGGGGAGATAGAGAGAGATTCACCCTGCACACCCTAATTGACAAACAAACCAAGTCTTCTCATGCATTGTTGATTTTAAAAAAGCCTTCGACTCAATTTGGCATGAGGGTCTGCAATACAAATTGATGGAAAGTGGTGTTGGGGTAAAAACATACGACATTATAAAATCCATGTACACAAACAACAGGTGTGCGGTTAAAATAGGCAAAAAACACACATTTCTTCCCACAGGGCCGTGGGGTGAGACAGGGATGCAGCTTAAGCCCCACGCTCTTCAACATATATATCAGCTAATTGGCGAGGGCACTAGAACAGTCTGCAGCACTCGGCCTCACCCTACTAGAATCTGAAGTCAAATGTCTACTGTTTGTTGATGATCTGGTGTTTCTGTCCCCAACCAATGAGGGCCTACAGCAGCACCTAGATCTTCTGCACAGATTCTGTCAGACCTGGGCCCTGACAGTAAATCTCAGTAAGACCAAAATTATGGTGTTTCAAAAAAGGTTCAGCTGCCAGGACCACAAATACAAATTCCATCTAGACACCGTTGCCCTAGAGCACACAAAAAACTATACATACCTCGACCTAAACATCAGCACCACAGGTAACTTCCACAAAGCTGTGAACGATCTGAGAGACAAGGCAAGAAGGGCCTTCTATGCCATCAAAAGGAACATAAAATTCGACATAACAAAAAAAATACTTGAGTCAGTTATAGAACCCATTGCCCTTTATGGTTGTGAGGTCTCCACCAACCAAGAATTTACAAAATGGGACAAACACCAAATTGAGACTCCGCATGCAGAATTCAGCAAAAATATCCTCTGTGTACAACGTAAAATACCAAATAATGCATGCAGAGCAGAATTAGGCAGTTAATTATCAAAATCCAGAAAAGAGATGTTAAATTCTACAACCACCTAAAAGAAAGCGATTCCCAAACCTTCCATAACAAAGCCATCACCTACAGAGAGATGAACCTGGAGAAGAGTCTCCTAAGCAAGCTGGTCCTGGGGCTCTGTTCACAAACACACCCCACAGAGCCCCAGGACAGCAACACAATTAGACCCAACCAAATCACAAGAAAACAAAAAGATATTTACTTGGCACATTGAAAATAATTAACAAAAAAACAGAGCAAACTAGAATGCTATTTGGCTCTAAACAGAGAGTACACAGTGGCAGAATACCTGACTACTGTGACTGAACCAAACTTAAGGAAAGCTTTGACTATGTACAGACTCAGTGAGCATAGCCAAGCTATTGAGAAAGGCCGCCTTAGGCAGACATGGCTCTCAAGAGAAGACAAGCTATGTGCACACTGCCCACAAAATGAGGTGGAAACTGAGCTGCACTTCCTAACCTCCTGCCAAATGTATGACTATAATAGAGACATATTTCCCTCAGATTACACAGATTCACAAAGAATTTGAAAACAAACCTGATTTTGATAAACTCCCATATCTACTGGGTGAAATACCACAGTGTGCCATCACATCAGCAAGATTTGTGACCTGTTGCCACAAGAAAAGAAACATAACATATGTTTTCTATGCCAATAAAGCCCCTTGAATTGAGAGAGAGAGAGAGAGAGATAATGGAAAAGAGGGGAAGAGGGAGAGGGAGCGAGGGGTGGAGAGGGAGAGGGAGAGAGACAGAGAGAGAGAGAATGGGAGAGGGGAAGAAGGAGAGAGAGGGGGGTGGAGAGGGAGAGAGTGAGAGAGACAGAGAGAGAGAATGGGAGAGAGGGGAAGAGGGAGAGAGAGAGAGGGGTGGAGAGGGAGAGGGAGAGAGAGAGAGAGAGGAGTGGAGAGGGAGAGAGAGAGAATGGGAGAGAGGGGAAGAGGGACATGGAGGATGAAAGGGCTAATGGAGGGTGATAGAGGGATACAGCAGTGTTGCAGAATTAGCTACAGAATAGATGACTGCTAGAATTAGCTACAGAATAGATGACTGCTAGAATTAGCTACAGTATAGATGACTGCTAGAATTAGCTACAGTATAGATGACTGCTAGAATTAGCTACAGTATAGATGACTGCTAGAATTAGCTACAGTATAGATGACTGCTAGAATTAGCTACAGTATAGATGACTGCTAGAATTAGCTACAGAATAGATGACTGCTAGAATTAGCTACAGTATAGATGACTGCTAGAATTAGCTACAGTATAGATGACTGCTAGAATTAGCTACAGTATAGATGACTGCTAGAATTAGCTACAGTATAGATGACTGCTAGAATTAGCTACAGTATAGATGACTGCTAGAATTAGCTACAGTATAGATGACTGCTAGAATTAGCTACAGTATAGATGACTGC
Organism: Salmo trutta; assembly: GCF_901001165.1. Classification (NCBI taxonomy): domain Eukaryota; kingdom Metazoa; phylum Chordata; class Actinopteri; order Salmoniformes; family Salmonidae; genus Salmo; species Salmo trutta. Next base: position 40,000,069 of record NC_042978.1, on the reverse strand, counting down.
TAGAATTAGCTACAGTATAGATGACTGCTAGAATTAGCTACAGTATAGATGACTGCTAGAATTAGCTACAGAATAGATGACTGCTAGAATTAGCTACAGTATAGATGACTGCTAGAATTAGCTACAGAATAGATGACTGCTAGAATTAGCTACAGAATAGATGACTGCTAGAATTAGCTACAGTATAGATGACTGCTAGAATTAGCTACAGTATAGATGACTGCTAGAATTAGCTACAGTATAGATGACTGCTAGAATTAGCTACAGTATAGATGACTGCTAGAATTAGCTACAGTATAGATGACTGCTAGAATTAGCTACAGTATAGATGACTGCTAGAATTAGCTACAGTATAGATGACTGCTAGAATTAGCTACAGTATAGATGACTGCTAGAATTAGCTACAGTATAGATGACTTCAGTGACATTGAGTATGGGAAGGAATAATTAGAGAGAAATGGAATATGGAGGTCAGAAAAACCAGTGAGAAAAGAAGGGGGAGAGAGTGAGGGATATATATTGCAGAGGGGCCCTGATTGAATGTATAGTAATGTAACGTACATAGGGTGAACGACTTCAAAACTGTAAGAACTTTTTAAAAACTATTTTCATTCTTTCCAATCATTTGTTTTGGAATCACGTGCAGACAGACAAAAAGTTGAAAGATCTAAATGGAACTGTTGTTTTCACTCTCACTTTATTCAATGCTGGATTCAACCTTACACTGGGGCTAACATCTGATCTGTTTGGAGAACAAGCCGTCCATTGACCCAGAGGCAGACAGACATACCAACCGACAGGTGGGATAAAGGTGCTCAGATTAGCACCCCTCCCCTGTATAGCCCCCCCTTCCCAAATCCCCTGTCAGTTTGTGACAGCTGATTTAGCTTTGTCCAGAGATCAAAGGCAGGGAGGGAGGGAGGGAGAGAAGAGAGAAGAGAGAGAGAAAAAGGGAGGTTTAAAGTTTCACTCCCATCTCTCGGGGCCTGGTTCCTCCTCATCTCTCTGTGATGGCTGCAAGGCCTCACACAAGCCCCTGTTTGTCAGAGAACATGCCGTGTTATTGTTGAGGGCTGATAGGCAGTTGACCCCAAGTTAAAGGAGATTACCGTCCAGGCTGGAACCCGTTGACTTTGGACATGGGAAGTGAACACTAGGCCCTTGAACGCTCTCAAGTGGCTCATCATTTTCAACTTAGCCTCCAAGGCTATTGGCTGTCTTCTTTGTCTCCTTGGTTACTGGTTACTCATGGAAATAGTTAATAACCTTTTACTGCAGTGGGCTAAATCAGGGTCACACAGTGTTTCTTGGTAGTCTTGAACAAATCTACTTTGAAACAAAAGTATACACCTGACACACATGGTTATGGACTGAAAAAAAGAAGACACCGGTACCATGCAGACATAGAGTTGAAATGTATTACATTTTGAGTTTGCATCCCAATATTACTCTTTATAGACACTACCATTCCAACATTTGGGGTAACTTAGAAATGTCCTTGTTTTTGAAAGAAAAGCACATTTTTTTGTTCATTAAAATAACATCAAATTGATCAGAAATACATTGTAGACATTGTTAATGTTGTAAATGACTATTGTAGCTGGAAACAGCAGATTTTTTATGGAATATCTACATAGGCGTACAGAGGCCCATTATCAGCAACCATCACTCCTGTGTTCCAATTGCACGTTGTGTTAGATAATCCAAGTTTATCATTTTAAAAGGCTAACCGATCATTAGAAAACCCTTTGCAATTATATTAGCACAGCTGAAAACTGTTGTTCTGATTAAAGAAGCAATTAAACTGGCCTTCTTTAGACTTGTTGAGTATCTGGAGCATCAGCATTTGTGGGTTCGATTACAGGCTCAAAAAGGCCAGAAACAAAGCACTTTCTTCTGAAACTCATCAGTCTATTCTTGTTCTGAGAAATGAAGGCTATTCCATGCGAGAAATTGCCAAGAAACGGAAGATCTCGTACAACGCTGTGTACTACTCCCTTCACAGAACAGCGCATCCCTGTGGAACGCTTTCAACACCTTGTAGAGTCTATGCTCTGGCGAATTGAGACTGTTCTGAAGGTAAAATGGGGTGCAACTCAATATTAGGAAGGTGTTCCTAATGTTTTGTACACTCAGTGTACATAACTATACTACTGCTGAGCAAAAATAAGTGCCGGTTACGGTACATATTGTTTTTGGAGAGAATTATTATTCTGTAGGTCGTTAAAATAAAGCAGTAATAAGCTAATTGTGTGTGATATGGTTGTCTTGTCAGCTGGACCTACATTGTGCCTACCAAGTTGGAGCCATTCAGTGGTTTAAACAGTAAACGCCCCATTCAGTGTTTCACTGATATTCAACTCACATGACCACAGTGAAAAAAGACAAGGAATGTGAACAATGGGGTTAGAGTGAATGGAAGGGAGGCGAGATCCACATTCCACTCTCCATTCAAGCTTCACAGGTCAGACTCAGCTCACATGACCCAGACATGGGTTCTGCCTTGTGATGATGTCACGTGCCATATCAGCTCAGCCAGACCCAGAGAGAGAGAGAGAGAGAGAAATTACTTGACACTAAGATAACAACTTGACACTAAGATAATTACTTGACACTAAGACAATAACTTGACACATTGGAAAGAATTAACAAAAAAACCGAGCAAACTAGAATGCTATTTGGCCCTAAACAGAGAGTACACAGTGGCAGAATACCTGACCACTATGACTGACCCAAACTTAAGGAAAGCTTTGACTATGTACAGACTCAGTGAGCATAGCCTTGCCATTGAGAAAGGCTGCCGCAGGCAGACCCGGCTCTCAAGAGAAGACAGGCTATGTGCATACTGCCTACAGATATTTCCTTTACGTAAAAGAAAATGCACTGCGATAAGTTGACAAAACATGGCATAGGCCAGACATAACATCAAACATACAAGTTCATGAAAAAACAAAACAAGAATGACAGCTTAAGGACTCTTGCTCCCCCCCTCATATACTCAACATTACACATCGCCTTGATGTCCAAGGTCCCTGAGTGTTGCACATGTTATTGCACAACCATATCATTTCAATGTCAATGATTCCATGATTATTTTACACATTTAGTTACATTTCACTTATCACTTTTCACTATTGCACATTCCCAAATTAGTGAATCTATCCCCATACCCCAATGTCCTCCTTATCTGTTCATAAGGGGTCAGTGCGTTGGGCACAAATTCCCTGGTTCGATTACAGGCTGTATCACAACCTGTCATGATTGGGGGTTCCGTAGGGCGGCGCAACATTGGCCCAGCGTCGTCCGGGTTAGGGTTTGGCCGGAGTAGGCCGCCATTGTAAATAAGAATTTGTTCTTAACTGACTTGCCTAGTTAAATAAAGGTTAAATAAAGGTTAAATAAAACATTTATAAAAAAAAACACATAGTCCACATGGACACTGCATGTCAGGGCACATAGTCCACATGGACACTGCATGTCAGGGCACATAGCCCACATGGACAATCCATGTCAGGGCACATAGCCCACATGGACACTGCATGTCAGGGCACATAGTCTACATGGACACTCCCATGTCAGGGAACATAGTCCACATGGACACTGCATGTCAGGGCAAATAGTCCACATGGACACTCCATGTCAGGGCACATAGTCCACATGGACACTCCATGTCAGGGCACATAGTCCACATGGACACTGCATGTCAGGGCACATAGCCCACATGGACACTCCATGTCAGGGCACATAGCCCACATGGACACTGCATGTCAGGGCACATAGTCTACATGGACACTCCCATGTCAGGGAACATAGTCCACATGGACACTGCATGTCAGGGCAAATAGTCCACATGGACACTCCATGTCAGGGCACATAGTCCACATGGACACTCCATGTCAGGGCACATAGTCCACATGGACACTCCATGTCAGGGCACATAGTCTACATGGACACTCCATGTCAGGGCACATAGTCCACATGGACACTCCATGTCAGGGCACATAGTCCACATGGACACTCCATGTCAGGGCACATAGCCCACATGGACACTCCATGTCAGGGCACATAGTCTATATGGACACTCCATGTCAGGGCACATAGTCTATATGGACACTCCATGTCAGGACACATAGTCTACATGGACACTCCATGTCAGGGCACATAGCCCACATGGACACTGCATGTCAGGGCACATAGTCTACATGGACACTCCATGTCAGGGCACATAGTCTATATGGACACTCCATGTCAGGGAACATAGTCTATATGGACACTCCATGTCAGGGCACATAGTCTACATGGACACTCCATGTCAGGGCACATAGCCCACATGGACACTGCATGTCAGGGCACATCGTCTACATGGACACTCCATGTCAGGGCACATAGCCCACATGGACACTCCATGTCAGGGCACATAGTCTATATGGACACTCCATGTCAGGGCACATAGTCCACATGGACACTCCATGTCAGGGCACATAGTCCACATGGACACTCCATGTCAGGGCACATAGTCTACATGGACACTCCATGTCAGGGCACATAGCCCACATGGACCCTCCATGTCAGGGCACATAGTCTATATGGACACTCCATGTCAGGGCACATAGTCTACATGGACACTCCCATGTCAGGGAACATAGTCCACATGGACACTGCATGTCAGGGCAAATAGTCCACATGGACACTCCATGTCAGGGCACATAGTCCACATGGACACTCCATGTCAGGGCACATAGTCCACATGGACACTCCATGTCAGGGCACATAGTCTACATGGACACTCCATGTCAGGGCACATAGTCCACATGGACACTCCATGTCAGGGAACATAGTCCACATGGACACTCCATGTCAGGGCACATAGCCCACATGGACACTCCATGTCAGGGCACATAGTCTATATGGACACTCCATGTCAGGGCACATAGTCTATATGGACACTCCATGTCAGGACACATAGTCTACATGGACACTCCATGTCAGGGCACATAGCCCACATGGACACTGCATGTCAGGGCACATAGTCTACATGGACACTCCATGTCAGGGCACATAGTCTATATGGACACTCCATGTCAGGGAACATAGTCTATATGGACACTCCATGTCAGGGCACATAGTCTACATGGACACTCCATGTCAGGGCACATAGCCCACATGGACACTGCATGTCAGGGCACATAGTCTACATGGACACTCCATGTCAGGGCACATAGCCCACATGGACACTCCATGTCAGGGCACATAGTCTATATGGACACTCCATGTCAGGGCACATAGTCCACATGGACACTCCATGTCAGGGCACATAGTCCACATGGACACTCCATGTCAGGGCACATAGTCTACATGGACACTCCATGTCAGGGCACATAGCCCACATGGACACTCCATGTCAGGGCACATAGTCTATATGGACACTCCATGTCAGGGCACATAGTCTATATGGACACTCCATGTCAGGGCACATAGTCCACATGGACACTCCATGTCAGGGCACATAGTCTATATGGACACTCCATGTCAGGGCACATAGTCCACATGGACACTCCATGTCAGGGCACATAGTCCACATGGGTATGGTCAACATGTACTCCCAGGTATTTATAGGAGTCGACCAGCTGGATGTGTTCACTGTGAAGGATGACCTGGCTCCTGTCAGCCACTGACCTGGGGTCAAAGATAACGTCCTGTGTTTTTGTAACATTCAGCACCAGATAGTTCATGTCACACACTTTCACAAGGTTGTTTACACTGTCTATATCAGTGGCGGTCAGTGCCGTTTATGATGAGGGAGGACGACTTTTTTTCATGAGCATGGCCTTATTTCTATAACAGCATATTGGATGACTCTCATTCATATTCCATTCACCCAGCTCAATGTAACATCGATAGGTTTAGGCTGCTTCATGATATTCAAATTTTCCCTGTTCCCATCATTAATTAAAGTTTACAACGTAGGTGCACACAGGTCAACAGACAAATTTGAGGTGACAGACAGTGACATTCAATACCAACAGTTGAATTCAAGAGATTCCATTGGACAAATTCAGGTATGTTTATCCCGTTTTTGTTCCGTTTGCTTCCGTTTAAGAAAAGTTTTTCAACAGAATCGGCGGAATGAATACACCCCTGATCACGCGTCAACAGAGTTCACTCTCATAACAGCCACGTTGTATTCCTTCTCTTCCCTTCGCTTGTGGACTTCAGTGCACAACACATCAGCTGTCTGTGACCAAGCGAAAAAACCTTTCCAAACCAAACCATAGCATAACCGCTACACACAGCCTACATCGTTGTCACCATATTAGCTAAAGTAATGTCATAGTCAGCATAGCTAATAGAAATAACGGGCTAGGGTTAGGGTTGAGCCGGGGTGTGGACATAGGGTTAGGGTTAGGGTTGAGCCGGGGTGTGGACATAGGGTTAGGGTTAGGGTTGAGCCGGGGTGTGGACATAGGGCTAGGGTTAGGGTTAGGGTTGAGCTGGGGTGTGGACATAGGGCTAGGGTTAGGGTTAGGGTTGAGCCGGGGTGTGGACATAGGGTTAGGGTTAGGGTTGAGCCGGGGTGTGGACATGAAGCTAGGGTTAGGGTTAGGGTTGAGCTGGGGTGTGGACATAGGGCTAGGGTTAGGGTTAGGGTTGAGCCAGGGTGTGGACATAGGGCTAGGGTTAGGGTTAGGGTTGATCTGGGGTGTGGACATAGGGCTAGGGTTAGGGTTAGGGTTGAGCCGGGGTGTGGACATAGGGCTAGGGTTAGGGTTAGGCTTGTGCCGGGGTGTGGACATAGGGCTAGGGTTAGGGTTGAGCTGGGGTGTGGACATAGGGTTAGGGTTAGGGTTGAGCCGGGGTGTGGACATAGGGTTAGGGTTAGGGTTGAGCCGGGGTGTGGACATAGGGTTAGGGTTAGGGTTGAGCCGGGGTGTGGACATAGGGCTAGGGTTAGGGATTGAATAGGGCCCTAACTCTCAGAGCTCCAGTATTAATCCATGATGATACTATTGAACCAATGACATCTACAAGGGCACAATTCAACAATTTAGCTTAATAGGATACGTGATCTTTTCGCGGTGATACGCTCTGATTTTTGTGTGATGTGAGTGTCAGAGTTATGTTGTTTCAACCTTGTCCAAAAACTAGCAACAAGTTTCTCTAGGTTTTGTCAGTCCCGTTCCATAATAAAGAATGTTCAGAATACCTGTATCACACAGACAAAAGAAAAAGGTTCCACTGCAGTTAAATCCATGTGAACGGAGGGTAACAATTGTGATTGTACAATGAGCACTCTGAGGACAATCCTTCCTAATAGGATACAGAGGTCCCGGTGACACGTGTGTGTGGAATGTTCCCACTTTTCGTGTTTTTTGGGAAACACAAAAGTGTGTCAGGAGAGTGAGGCATAGGTGGACACACAAACACTGTAGAGTTTGTTTACAGATGAGCAGGAAGGAGGACATTTAAGAAGAAACGTGGTCATTGATAGAGGATGGTAATCCACACCATGAGACTAGAGATTGCTGGATTTAGAGAGTAGAAAGAACACCTGCTGAGTGCCTGTCTGATGTATTGTATGCACAGGAAGTTACTACTGCTCATGACTAAGACTATGGTGGCCTTTGTAATAGTATCATCATTATAAAACTGCATATTCAGTTTTGCAAAATGAGTGCCTAACTTTAATTCTACACCAAAATGTAGATTAAAATGATTGTTTGATTTTGTCCTGCTCATGTAGCCTATTAGTATCCATGCCAGATGATGGTGTGACTGATCTGTCTACATAAGATTGCAGGCTGGTGTCCCCCTTCCCCAGTCTCTGGTCTCCAGTCTGCAGCGTCCAGCAGCTCCAACAGCTCTAATCCATCCATCTCCGTGTTGGAATGGAGGCTGAGGCTTGGCTAATGTGTTCCATCTGGCTGTGCTGTGGGCTCCAGGGATGAGGCCGACCACTCCATTAGCTCTCCCCAGCTCGTAACCCAGCCCACACCCCCAAGTCTGGTTCCACTCAGCCCCAACATTCCTCCCCACATCGGGGCCCCTAGCCTGGGGCAGAAGGGAGGGCCGGGCCCCTGCGACATGGATCTATAGTACATGAGGCTAGGGCTGAGGCTGGGGCTGGAGCGGTATGGATTTTCAACGTTGTGTCTCTATCTAGGTATGTATCTCAGTAGGAGTGATATTGTCATAGAAGAGGATGCATAGGAGAGGAATAAGTAGATTTGTGAATAGCCTTATGATGGGCAGCTATTCAGCCTAGCGGCCATGGACAGGAAATGATACAGCTAGTTCACTTCACAAGCTAAAAGTGGTCAAGCATTTAATTCCTGTGCTTTGAAGTAGTTTTAGTTTCTATGTGCACCATCTGAATGATCTAACAGGAACACCGATGGAGTATGGTTTATGTACTAAAAGATGTATGGTATTTAGAGAGGAGCTAACTGTACACAGGGAGGTTATTTGCAGTAATGAAGTCGTGTCATGGTGGAGGAGTGAACATAAAGACTACATCAGTCAGCCATTTTGTATGATAAAGTGGTAATATAGCGATGACAGGCAGGTGGATGGTATAAATGGGCTGAGAGGTTGTTATTTAACCAGGCAAGTCACTTAAGAACAAATTCTTATTTACAATGACGGCCTACCCCGGCCAAATCCTAACAACGCTGGGCCAATTGGGACTCCCAATTACGGCCGGTTGTGATACAGCCTGGAATCAAACTAGAGTCTGTAGTGGCACCTCGAGCACTGAGATGCAGTTCCTTAGACCGCTGTGCCACTCTGAGATTACAGAACATCTCCTGCCAGTCTTCAATGTTATGCTCTTTTGGTTGGGAAGAATCCTTTCAGATGTTCTATTCATTTGTTCTTTAAAGAGGAGATGATAACACCAATGATACCTTGGGATCTTAATACTGCTATCAGCACAAACTATTCAGACATTAGGCATTATCAGCGCTAACCCAGCAGGCTAATCATTGGACTATTGTTTGTTGGCCTGCACACACACACACACACACACACACACACACACACACACACACACACACACACACACACACACACACACACACACACACACACACACACACACACACACACACACACAAGTCCTGATGTCAGAAAAAAACACACTGTTTCAAGCTAGAGCCTCATTCTTAAATACAGACAGAAATAGCAATGTCTTCGACTGGGGAATCGGCTTAGTCTTCAAAGGCTAATTCTGATGTAGGAAAAGAGAGGGGGAAATGGGGGGAACAGATCTGGTTATATTCGGCAGTAAAAAAAAACTCAAAGAATCGCATTGTCATGGCAACTGGGCCTGCTTTCCTTCCTAGTTTTCCTCCCCCAAATATATATAAAAATGGAGGGTAATACTGAGGATCTTTTGTGAGGTGCAGATTTCTCCTAAAAAACCTGACTGAGTCAGACACTTTCCCTCCCTTGTTTTTCCTCTCTTCCTCCACAGCAGCACTCTAACAATGTCTGATCAGATCACAGATCATGTCCGGGTGTGCGTTATTTCTGGCTGGCCTAGAGTTGCGGTTAACTCAAATGAAAAACCCATAGAGTAGCAGCTCCTCCAGTTTCCCCTTTGAGGTTAGCAGCACTGCAGAACTCTCTGATCCAGCGGTGCAAGGGTTGTTGTCCCATATAGGCTTTTCATTATATCTGTCTCGATAGATTCCCCCCTTCTAAAATCTGGGTTAAATCAAGGTTTGGACCAATCCCTCCCTAGCCGCAAATTATAATCCTGATAAGTAATGGAGGGGTTCCAATGGAAGAACTAAAAACCCAACTGAAAACCCAACCAGTGATGAAGCACTGTATGCCAACCAATATGCAGGTTTTGATACTGTGGCTGTCACTCAGACATGTTGTTGGGCATTATAAAGGGAACCTGTCTGAAAGAGAGGGGAGAGGTCATTGACTGGAATGCAACTAGGGGTCAAGGGTTAGGGTTCAATAACCTGGTTAATTTTATGACTGCCACCACATGCCCCACTGTCCTCTCCATCTCAGAGTTCTCTCTCTCTCTCTCTCTCATTCTAGGACCTGCTGTGAAGTGCCCGATTTTTTACTTTTGACATAGATTTTTCTACATTAGCTGAATTGTGCCAATAAAGGTTTCCGCCCAATCGCCTCACTCCCTGGCCAAGAGTCAGGAGAAGACCCTGTGCCTGTTAAGTTCTGGTATCCTCTAAGGTTTCCTGTCTGCTGATGGATCACTGCGGTGGGACTCTGTCTGAAGAGTTTAGAATCTAATCCAAGACCAGCTGAGGAGGAGAAGGAGGATGGCTCATGGCACAGAAGATACTGACTGACTCAATGTCAATTTATTTTATGTTTACTGTAGCTACCGAAATTTAATGTATGTATTATACAAGGCAGTTTTGGGAAATCCTGTTTAAGTTGTGGGATAGCTTCCTTATATCCCTTTCATACGAAGACCTTTTTCCGAAAACATTATCATACCGGTGGCTTTTTACCGCCTTTTGTTTATATCTGAAAGGTATTGCCGGTATCAAAGCCAAAACTTTTATTTCCACCAAAAATGTTGGTAAAGTTCTGCCTAAGTTACTGTATTTAGGATATGTCAATTTATCTAGCTAGTAAGCCAGGCAACTAAAAGCAACTTTCTAGACAACAATGTTGTGGTTTGTTGCTAACGTTAGCTATCTAGCTGGCTAGCAAGCTCATGATTAACAGAAGGTACAGTACCAGTCAAAGTTTGGACAGACCTACTCATTCAAGGGTTTTTCTTTATTTTTACTATTTTCTACATTGTAGAATAATAGTGAAGACATCAAAACTATGTCTTGTAGTAACCAACAAAAAGTCTTAAACAAATCAAAATATATTTTATATATTAAGTAGCCACCCTTTGCCTTGATGACAGCTTTGCACACTTTTTATTCCTAATAACAGGAAAATTAACACATTACAAGGTAATTATTTGCAAATTATTTACAAGTATGGTGAGCTGCAAACTTACTGTTGTAAATGTGAAAAAATGAAAGCAGGGCTGTCACTCGGATTATGATAACGATCACAACAACAGGGTCAAAGTTGAACATCTATTGCTCCTCCTGGCAAAAGCAGTGGGAATATAAAACTTGAATGCAGACAAGAATGTGGCAAACATTTGGCGGTTTGAAAAGGGACCTTACCCCTGGGCACAGACGTCAGTTCAACATCGAGTTTTGATTTACATTTGGTTGAGTTGTCAACTAATGTAAATTCAACTTGAAATCAACACAAAATGTTCACCCTATCATTGGATTTAGGTTAAATGTTAGGTGAAAAAAATACAAAATTCCCTTATGTTGATGACTTTTTGCAAATCCAATTAGTTTTCCACATTAAATTTTGAATTTTGGGGTTGAAATAACGTGGAAACAACGTTGATTCAACCAGATCTTGCCCAGTGGGTATAAACATTGCCCAATTCTTTTTTTCAGGCAACATTCGGCAAATCCTATGTGAATTAGTTATTACTAGAGATGCCACTGGGCTTAGACTGATCACTTCGTAGGCTATGGTACGCTTTCAAACAGTACAGAGGCTCAATCTAGGAACAATCACATCGTCTCTAAGGATTATCCTGGGAACCTCTGTCTAGACTGGGGTGGTGTATTAGAGGCATATCCAGAACAGTCAATATAGTAATACCACCACACTATAGCTTTATTTTAAGCTTAATCTTTATTTAACTTGGCAAGTCAGTTAAGAACAAATTCATATTTACAATGACGGCCTACCAGAAGGCAAAAGGCCTCCTGCGAGGACGGGGGCTGGGATTTAAATGTTTTTAATAACAAAATACATTTATAAAATAGCTGGGTTGGTGTATGTAACAGTGGAGCATTCAAGCATTAACAGCACTATAATATAAAGTGTATAATATAAAGACTCTCTGACTAACTGCTACTGTAAACTCCCCTTGATTATATCCAACTGTGACCAGTGTTCGGTCTCTCTGAGGAGAGCCATGCTCCACTGCTCTTATAATGTCTTAGCGTTCCTGAAGGGAGAAGGGGAGAGTGAGAGAGATTCTTTTTTAAACTGAGAAACAGAGAAACAACAGAGGGAGAGAGTTGAACAGAACGTCTCTTTTCTTCTCCCTAGATCTGGGCTAACGTATTCTCAGCTCCAGGGTCCCGTGATAATCAGCCTCACACTTTCCCCCCCTCCCTCACTTCTCTCTCTCTCCCTTCTTTCTCACTCTCTCTCTCCATTTATCTTCCCCAACCAGGTGACGTCATAGCTGCGTGATATAATAACAATTATGCAAATGGGAATCATATAAAACAAATCCTTCTCCCTTAACGAGGCCCCCTCCCTGGCTTCTTGTGCAATGAAGTATTTCTCCCCAAATAAACAACCCGTCAGTCGTCTGGGTAGATAGGCTACCCACCATCCAGCCAGGCAGCCAGAAATCCAGCCAGCCAGTCGGTAGGAGTCGTCTGGGTAGATAGGCTACCCACCATCCAGCCAGGCAGCCAGAAATCCAGCCAGCCAGTCGGTAGGAGTCGTCTGGGTAGATAGGCTACCCACCATCCAGCCAGGCAGCCAGAAATCCAGCCAGCCAGTCGGTAGGAGTCGTCTGGGTAGATAGGCTACCCACCATCCAGCCAGGCAGCCAGAAATCCAGCCAGCCAGTCGGTAGGAGTCATCTGGGTCGATTGGCTACCCACCAGGCAGCCAGCCATCCAGCCAGCCAGCCAGCCAGGCAGTAGGATTAGTGTTTCATACACTACTGAAACCAATCAAATTGATAAAAAGTCAGTAACTAACAACTCAAATGTATTAATGGATAGTGAAGCTGGCTATTTGAATCGTCTGTCAAACATTATGACTTGGTTGCTATTCATAGCATGTAGCTAGCTCACTGCTGCTCACTGTAGCAGCAGTTCAAAGGCAGGCTGGCATTTCTGTTTCATGTGTGTTCCAACTACCAATCAGTAGTGTAGCTAATGTAGGGGTTGGAAATGGGGCTTTCTAAAGGTAATGATTGTGAGCTCCAGCTTGTTAGTGTGTGTGCGCGTGTGCGTCTGTGTGTGTGTGTGTGTGTGTGTGTGTGTGTGTTTGCTCATATCTCTTCTTTGGGAGAGCTTGGTGCTGAGAACATTACACAGAGACCTCAGCACACAGCAACAGAGGACAGATGAATCCCATTACTCCACAGTGGTGTGTGTGTGTGTGTGTGTGTGTGTGTGTGTGTGTGTGTGTGTGTGTGTGTGTGTGTGTGTGTGTGTGTGTGTGTGTGTGTGTGTGTGTGTGTGTGTGTGTGCGTGCGTGCGTGCGTGCGTGCGTGTGTGTGTGTGTGTGTGTGTGTGTGTGTTTGCTCATATCTCTTCTTTGGGAGAGCTTGGTGCTGAGAACATTACACAGAGACCTCAGCACACAGCAACAGAGGACAGATGAATCCCATTACTCCACAGTGGTGTGTGTGTGTGTGTGTGTGTGTGTGTGTGTGTGTGTGTGTGTGTGTGTGTGTGTGTGTGTGTGTGTGTGTATCACTCTGTTTGATGTGCCCCGGTCTTGGAGCGATAGTACTGGGTAATTAGGCAGGGGGGTTATAAAACCCATACAGCTGATTTAATGAGGCCAGAGCAGACTGCAATTGCACCAGCGTTTTGGCCTCACTACACCATACCACACCACACACAAAATGACAGATTCACTGGATTACATGTCGTTTAAAGGAGAGAGATGAGATGGTCACATGCTAAAGCATTTAGAAGGCTTCTGAGAGGTACTAATTGTATATCCGCAATCAGGATCTGCATTGTGGTGTGTGTGTGTGTGTGTGTTTCTGTGTGTGTGTGTGTGTGTGTTCTGTGCATCTGTCTCAATGTTCATGTGTTTTTCCCCCAAAGCACATTACCTCACACACAAAGAAAAGGAATAAATGTATCTCACTTCCACAACCTATGCTATTTAAAGACTGAAGATTGGTCAACATACACCTAGCCCCTAGCAGTGTCGCTCCAAACACCCCTTTCCAGCAGGGACACCAGAGGTCTTTTCACAGTCCCCACGTCCTACATAGAGCCCTGACTACATGGACCTGTCTTCCCCCTCAGGTAACTTAAGCTATCAGTAAAAATCTAATTTATAAACAGATAAAACAATACCTCACGGCACAAGGCTGACTGTGAAGAGACACACTCTACACACACAGACACTATTCTTAGTAATGTAATGTACTATTGTAATATTGTAGTGTACTGATGGGTCAATGTAAAATTGTGTAATGCACAATGTTTTGTACGATGGAAGGTTTTATCTCTGTTTGGACCCCAGGAAGAGTAAGTATATGTTTCTCCACTCATGCAGGAGTAATAAAGGCCCAGTTCACAAATGTAGTGATTTTTTTATGATTATTATCATTATTGTTATTTCTACATGTTTTATCAGGGTGTGCTGAAGCACTCTCAGCACCCCTACATCCCGTGGCTATGATCTCCTACTCTTGTTGATCTCATTCATTCTTCCAGTACTACTGTTGTATGCAGTGAGTCAGTCTGCTGACGCATTGAGACTAATGAAGCCTCCTCTGCCGCTCATCTTTTACTGAGAAGCACCTTCAAATCCACAGTCAATCACATGACAGCACATATAATTACACTCAACTGGTTGTGTTGTGTCCCATAAGGGTGTGTGTGTGTGTGTGTGTGTGTGTGTGTGTGTGTGTGTGTGTGTGTGTGTGTGTGTGTGTGTGTGTGTGTGTGTGTGTGTGTGTGTGTGTGTGTGTGTGTGTGTGTGTGTGTGTGTGTGTGTGTGTGTGTGTGTGCGTGCATACACTCTGTCTGATGTGTCAAAACAGACATGTTTTTCAACACACAATGAACACTATAAATATGTGCATAACCTCCCACAATAATGAATACCCTCTCTGACAAGCAGCCTGCAGCTGTGAAGTCCATGCCTTGATCTTGGTCTGGTGCCTGGCCTGTTGAGAAACATCTGTATGTAAAAGGTGGCCAAATCCATCCACTGGAGCAATCCAATCCCTGATTCACTAGAATCCACAATGGAGCAGAGGCAGTGCTCCAAGACCTCTCTCTCTCTCTCTCTCTCTCTCTCTCACCATATTCCTGCCAAGACCTCTCTCTCTCTTGTCTCTCTCTCCCTCCTCTCTCACCATATTCCTGCCAAGACCTCTCTCTCTCTCTCCTCTCTCCTCTCTCACCATATTCCTGCCAAGACCTCTCTCTCCTCTCTCACCATATTCCTGCCAAGACCTCTCTCTCTCCTTTCTCTCCTCTCTCACCATATTCCTGCCAAGACCTCTCTCCTCTCTCACCATATTCCTGCCAAGACCTCTCTCTCTTCTCTCTGTCTCTCCCTCCTCTCTCACCATATTCCTGTCAAGACCTCTCTCTCTTCTCTATCTCTCTCCTCTCACCATATTCCAGCCAAGACCTCTCTCTCTTCTCTCTCTCTCCTCTCTCACCATATTCCTGCCAAGACCTCTCTCTCTTCTCTCTCTCTCCTCTCTCACCATATTCCTGCCAAGACCTATTTCTCTTCTCTTCTCTCTCGCTCCTCTCTCACCATATTCCTGCCAAGACCTCTCTCTCTCTCACCATATTCCTGCCAAGTTAGACAGCGGGCTGCCTTTAGACCACACACTTCTCGCGAGACTTCCTACCACGAAATCTCCCACTGTTACACAGCAGGAACATGGTTTGGACAAAAGTTGGATTCTGACGTTTATTTGATGGTGAGGGACACATTTCTCTTTACATCTGGTTAGTACAGTTTCTAGAGATTATACATACATATGCTTTTGTTAACAGGAAACCTTTTTTGGGTGAAGCCGGCTATATTGTGGTAGTGTTATTTTCCGTCGCCAACAACCAGAACGATGCACAAGTCAGGGAGTCCAACCAATACACACACTCCCGCTGTTGTTTCCCAAAGCTACTGACTGGCTGGGCAGTTTTTCCACATAAGATATTATCTGTTTCCACTGTTGTTTTGCCTTTGGGTGTGACAACTTGCCTGGCTGTTACTGACAAGGCTGATGCTCACGCAGCTTGGGTGGCGTGACACTGCAGGAAATCTACAATGAGTGTTCAGCCAGCTCGCTCCCCTCATTCACACACTCACACAAAACACTGTAACCAGGACACAGATACACACACACACACACACACACATACACACAGTCGTGCACATATGCACACGTACACACACACTCAAACACACACACATATTGAGAAGGCAGCTGTAGCGCTCTCTCCAGGTGTGAAGCAGAGAGCTGTCTGTTTCTATGTTCTAATCCTCTCCACTCTTCAGCACCTTTCCCTGACATTTGAGCTCAGATGAGGTCACCTCTGCCTCTCTGTGGCCTTGACACATGTAGAGAGGAGAGGAGAGGAGGGGAGGGGAGGGGAGGGCATGAGAGGCATTTTCCTGTACTGCCTTTGTTCAAATTGACAGATAATTTGACATTGTTTGATTCACTGTGAAATGGAAATTGAAATGCAGTTTACAACGCAATACAGTATGTGCTACTAAGCACTGTGCATATATTTGCCCCTTCTTCTGTAAACATCCTTCTGTTTGGAAGTGTCTAAAAGCATCTCACGACTATGATCAAATCTGACAGGTTCTCAGGCCAAGGATACAAACATATGTCCCATTCATGCTGCGTATCATTTTAAATCTCTCCTTGTCCAAGGCTGTAATCCCAACATGTTTCAAGCTGACCACCATTATCCCTGTTCCCGAGAGCTCCACGGTAACCGCCTAAATTACTATCGCCCTGTAGCACTCACATCTGTAATTATGAAGTGCATTGAAAGGCTGGTCATGACACACATCAATACCATCATCCCAGACACCCTAGACCCACTCCAATTCGTATACCGCCCCAGATACACAGATGACGCAATCTCAGTTGCACTTCACACTGCCCTCTCCCACCTGGACAAGAGGGGAAATAACTATGTGAGAATGCTGTTCATAGACTACAGCTCAGCATTTAACACCATAGTCCCCTCCAAGCTCATCACCAAGCTATGTACCCTAGGACCAAACCCCTCCCTCTGCAACTGGATCCTGGACTTCCTGGCGGGTCGGCCTCAGGTGGTGAGGGTAGGCAACAACGCCTCCGCCACGCTGAGCCTCAACACGGGGGCACCTCAGGGGTGCGTGCTTAGTCCCCTCCTGTACTCCCTGTTCACCCACGACTGAGTGGCCGCGGACGACTCCAACACCATCATCAAGTTTGCCGACGACATGACGGTGGTAGGCCTGATCGCCGACGGCGGTGAGTCAGCCTACAGGGAGGAGGTCAGAGACTTAGCAGTGTGGAGCCAGGACAACAACCTCTCCCTCAACGTCTGTAAGACCAAAGAGCTGATTGTGGACTGTAGGAGAAAGAGGGGAGAGCAAGCCCACATCCACGTTGACGGGGTTGTTGATGAGCGGGTCGAGAGCTTTAAGTTCCTTGGCATCCACATCACTAAGGACATAACATGGTCCAAACACACCCGCACAGTGGTGAAGAGGGCACGGCAGTGCCTCTTCCCCCTCAGGAGGCTGAAAAGGTTTGGCATGGGCCAAAAGTTCTACAGCTGCACAATAGAGAGCATCTTGACTGGCTGCATCACATATTGGTATGTCAATTGCACCGCCCCCTGACTGCAAAGCGCTACAAAGGGTAGTGCAGACAGCCAAGTACATCACTGCCATCCAGGTCCTCTGTATTTGAGGATGGCCCGAAAAATTGCCAAAGACTGTTCACTCTGCTACCGTCCGGCAAACGGTACCGGAGCATCGGCTCTCGGACCAACAAGCTCCGAGACAGCTTCTAGCCCCAAGCCATACGACTTCTAAATAGCCAGACTGCTAAATAGTCAATTAATGGTACCCAAACTATCTGCACTTACTCTATCTTGCACTGACCCTACGCACACTCACTAGATTATATACAGTTGAAGTCGGAAGTTTACATACACTTAGGTTGGAGTCATTAAAACTCATTTTTCAACCACTCCACAAATTTCTTGTTAACAAACTATAGTTTTGGCAAGTCGGTTAGGACATCTACTTTGTGCATGACACAAGTCATTTCCAACAATTGTTTACAGACAGATTATTTCATTTATAATTCACTGTATCACAATTCCAGTGGGTCAGAAGTTGACATATACTAAGTTGACTGTGCCTTTAAACAGCTTGGAAAATTCCAGAAAATGATGTCATGGCTTTAGAAGCTTCTGATAGGCTAATTGACATCATTTGAGTCAATTGGAGGTGTATCTGTGGATGTATTTCAAGGCCTACCTTCAAACTCAGTGCCTCTTTGCTTGACATCATGGGAAAATCAAAAGAAATCAGCCAAGACCTCAGAAAAGAAATTGTAGACCTCCACATGTCTGGTTCATCCTTGGGAGCAATTTCCAAACACCTGAAGGTACCACATTCATCTGTACAAACAATAGTACGCAAGTATAAACACCATGGGACCACGCAGCCGTCAAACGCTCAGGAAGGAGACCCGTTCTGTCTCCTAGAGATGAACGTACTTTGGTGCGAAAAGTGCAAATCAATCCCAGAACAACAGCAAAGGACCTTGTGAAGATGCTGGAGGAAACAGGTACAAAAGTATCAATATCCACAGTAAAACAAGTCCTATATCGTCATAACCTGAAAGGACGCTCAGTAAGGAAGAAGCCACTGCTCCAAAGCCGCCATAAAAAAGCCAGACTACAGTTTGCAACTGCACACGGGGACAAAGATCGTACTTTTTGGAGAAATGTCCTCTGGTCTGATGAAACAAAAATAGAACTGTTTGGCCATAATGACCATCGTTATGCTTGGAGGAAAAGGGGGGAGGCTTGCAAGAAAACCCTCCCAACCGTGAAGCACGGGGGTGGCAGCATCGTGTTGTGGGGGTGCTTTGCTGCAGAAGGGACTGGTGCACTTCACAAAATAGATGGCATCATGAGGCAGGAAGATTATGTGGATATATTGAAGCAACATCTCAAGACATCAGTCAGGAAGTTAAAGCTTAGTTGAAAATGGGTCTTCCAAATGGACAATGACCCCAAGCATACTTCCAAAGTTGTGGCAAAATGGCTTAAGGACAACAAAGTCAAGGTATTGGAGTGGCCATCACAAAGCACTGACCTCAATCCTATAGAAAATGTGTGGACAGAACTGAAAAAGCGTGTGCGAGCCAGGAGGCCTACAAATCTGACTCAGTTACACCAGCTCTGTCAGGAGGAATGGGCCATAATTCTTCCAACTTATTGTGGGAAGCTTGTGGAAGGCTAACAGAAACGTTTGACCCAGGTTAAAGAATTTAAAGGCAATGCTACCAAATACTAATTGAGTGTATGTAAACTTCTGACCCACTGGGAATGTGATGAAAGAAATAAAAGCTGAAATAAACAATTCTCTCTACTATTATTCTGACATTTCACATTCTTAAAATAAAGTGGTGATCCTAATTGACCTAAAACAGGGAATTTTTACTAGGATTAGATGTCAGAAATTGTGAAACTGAGTTGAAATGTATTAAGGCTAAGGTGTATGTAAACTTCTGACTTCAACTGTAAACACACCATATACACACTCACTAATACACACAAACAAACAAACATACACACACCCACACACACTTTTACACATAATTTGCTGTTGTTACTCTGTTCTTTATTTGACACTAATTGTTATCTACCCGGATGCCTAGTCACTTTACCCTGCCTTAATGTACATATCTACCTCAAATACCTTATCTACCCGGACGCCTAGACACTTTACCCTGCCTTCATGTACATATCTACCTCAAATACCTTATCTACCCGGACGCCTAGTCACCTTACCCTGCCTTAATGTACATATCTACCTCAAATACCTTATCTACCCGGACGCCTAGTCACTTTACCCTGCCTTAATGTACATATCTACCTCAAATACCTTATCTACCCGGACGCCTAGACACTTTACCCTGCCTTCATGTACATATCTACCTCAAATACCTTATCTACCCGGACGCCTAGTCACCTTACCCTGCCTTAATGTACATATCTACCTCAAATACCTTATCTACCCGGACGCCTAGTCACTTTACCCTGCCTTAATGTACATATCTACCTCAAATACCTTATCTACCCGGACGCCTAGTCACTTTACCCTGCATTCATGTACATATCTACCTCAAATACCTTATCTACCCGGACGCCTAGTCACTTTACCCTGCCTTAATGTACATATCTACCTCAAATACCTTATCTACCCGGACGCCTAGTCACTTTACCCTGCCTTCATGTACATATCTACCTCAAATACCTTATCTACCCGGACGCCTAGTCACCTTACCCTGCCTTAATGTACATATCTACCTCAAATACCTTATCTACCCGGACGCCTAGTCACTTTACCCTGCCTTAATGTACATATCTACCTCAAATACCTTATCTACCCGGACGCCTAGTCACTTTACCCTGCCTTAATGTACATATCTACCTCAAATACCTTATCTACCCGGACGCCTAGTCACTTTACCCTGCCTTAATGTACATATCTACCTCAAATACCTTATCTACCCGGACGCCTAGTCACTTTACCCTGCCTTAATGTACATATCTACCTCAAATACCTTATCTACCCGGACGCCTAGTCACTTTACCCTGCCTTAATGTACATATCTACCTCAAATACCTTATCTACCCGGACGCCTAGTCACTTTACCCTGCCTTAATGTACATATCTACCTCAAATACCTTATCTACCCGGACGCGTAGTCACTTTACCCTGCCTTCATGTACATATCTACCTCAAATACCTTATCTACCCGGACGCCTAGTCACTTTACCCTGCCTTCATGTACATATCTACCTCAAATACCTTATCTACCCGGATGCCTAGTCACTTTACCCTGCCTTAATGTACATATCTACCTCAAATACCTTATCTACCCGGATGCCTAGTCACTTTACCCTGCCTTCATGTACATATCTACCTCAAATACCTTATCTACCCGGACGCCTAGTCACTTTACCCTGCCTTCATGTACATATCTACCTCAAATACCTTATCTACCCGGACGCCTAGTCACTTTACCCTGCCTTCATGTACATATCTACCTCAAATACCTTATCTACCCGGACGCCTAGTCACTTTACCCTGCCTTAATGTACATATCTACCTCAAATACCTTATCTACCCGGACGCCTAGTCACTTTACCCTGCCTTAATGTACGTATCTACCTCAAATACCTTATCTACCAGGACGCCTAGTCACTTTACCCTGCCTTAATGTACATATCTACCTCAAATACCTTATCTACCCGGACGCCTAGTCACTTTACCCTGCCTTCATGTACATATCTACCTCAAATACCTTATCTACCCGGACGCCTAGTCACTTTACCCTGCCTTAATGTACATATCTACCTCAAATACCTTGTACCTCTGCACATTGATCTGGTACTGGTACTCCCTGTATATAGCTCCACATTGATCTGGTACTGGTACTCCCTGTATATAGCTCCACATTGATCTGGTACTGGTACTCCCTGTATATAGCTCCACATTGACCTGGTACTGGTACTCCCTGTATATAGCTCCACATTGATCTGGTACTGGTACTCCCTGTATATAGCTCCACATTGATCTGGTACTGGTACTCCCTGTATATAGCTCCACATTGATCTGGTACTGGTACTCCCTGTATATAGCTCCACATTTATCTGGTACTGGTACTCCCTGTATATAGCTCCACATTGATCTGGTACTGGTACTCCCTGTATATAGCTCCACATTGATCTGGTACTGGTACTCCCTGTATATAGCTCCATTCTTGTGTATTATATTTTATTCCTCTACTGTTAGTTAATTTGTTATAAAAAAAGTTGGGAAAGGTTCTTAAGAAAACATTTCACTGTAAAGTCTACACCATTTGTATTTGGTACATGTGATAAATCAAATGTCTTTGATTTGATATACGGACTTCACTGAAGACAGTCTTTCTATTGGAAACTCTGGTCCTGGATTTATTGGTTAGTTTCAATTTCACAAGTGAGAAAATCCAGTCAAATTATATTGGTTGCGTACAGAGATTTAAAGATTATATCGCAGGTGTGTTGAAATGCATGTGTTTCTAGCTCCAACAGTGCAGTAATACCCCTCTGATGTAAAAACGACAGACCTTTTTTTATTTTATTTCCAAAACACTTGAGCTTGCTGTCTCTGACCAACTCTCTCAGAATGATCTTCTTCACCCTACCCAGTCAGGCTTCAAGAAGGGTCACTCAACCGAGACTGCTCTTCTCTGTGTCACTGCCAAAGTTGACTCTCTCTCCTCTGTTCTGATCCTCCTAGATCTATCCACTGTCTTCAACACCGTGAACCATCAGATCCTCCTCTCCACCCTCTCAGGGCTGGGCATCTCAGGCTTTGCACATTATTGGATTGCATCCTACCTGGCACGTCGCTCCTAACAGGTGATGTGGAGAGGATCTGTGTTTGTACCATGTACTCTCACTACTGGTGTCCCCCAGGGCTTGGTTCTAGGCCCTCTCTTTTTCTCTCTATACACCAAGTCACTCAGCTCCGTCATATCCTCACATGGTCTATCCTATCATTGCGATGCAGATGACACTCAACTACTTTTCTCCTTCCCCCCTTCTGACACCCAGGTGGCGACACGCATCTCTGCCTGCCTGGCAGATATCTCAGCTTGGATGTCTGCCCACCCCCTCAAGCTCAACCTTGACAAGACGGAGCTGCTCTTCCTCCCGGGGAAGGCCTGTCTGCTTCTAGACCTCTCCATCACGGTTGATAAGTCCACAGTGTTCACTTCCCAGAGTGCAAATAACCTTGGCATGACCCTGGACAACACCCTGCCGTTCTCTGCAAACATCAAAGCAGTGACTCGCTCCTGCAGGTTCATGCTCTACAACATCAGTGGAGTACGACCCTACCTAACACAGGAAGCGGCGCAGGTCCTAATCCAGGCACTTGTCATCTCCCATCTGGACTACTGAAACTCGCTGTTGGCTAGGCTCCCTACGTGTGCCATTAAACCCCTGTGATTTATCCAGAACGCTGCAGTCCACCTGGTGTTCAACCTTCCTAAGTTCTCCAATGTCACCCTGCTCCTCCATACACTCCGCTGGCTTCCAGTCGAAGCTCGCATCCACTACAAGACCATGGTACTTGCCTATGGAGCATCAAGAGGAATTGCCCCTCCCTACCTTCAGGTTCTGCTCCAAGCCTACTCCCCAACTCCATTCTGCCACCTCTGGTCTCTAGGCCCTCCCACCCCTCTTCTCTGTCCTGGTACCCCCCTAAAGCTAGCACAGCAGGGTCCCTACCCATCTTCCGAAAACATCTGAAACCCTACCTCTTCAAAGAGTATCTTTAATAATGCCACATCACCCCCCCATCCCAAAAAAGCCTTTTGTGAACTAACACACACTTGACTATTTTCCCTTACTAGCTCTGACTTTGCTGATAGCTATTTTATTTATTGACGAAAAATATATTTACTACGACTGTGATACGTGGTCATCCCACCAAGCTATCTTATGATGAATGCACTAACTGTAAGTCACACTGGATAAGAGCATCTGCTAAATGACTAAAATGTAAATGTAAAATGCATTAAAATAAATAAAAACAATACACACATAATTCTGAAAAATATAAAGAAATTAAGAAATGTCCTAAACGAGCAGTGTCAGAGACTGGAATATAAATATATATATACATATAATGGTGTGTACAGACAGTATATTAATAGAAAAGGCGTGTACAGCAGTAGTTATATAGGATTAGCCATGACTAGAATACAGTATATACATACAAAGTGGGGAAAACAGTACAGTGAGGGAAAAAAGTATTTGATCCCCTGCTGATTTTGTACGTTTGCCCACTGACAAAGAAATTATCAGTCTATAATTTGAATGGTAGGTTTATTTGAACAGTGAGAGACAGAATAACAACAAAAAAATCCAGAAAAACGCATGTCAAAAATGTTATAAATTGATTTGCATTTTAATGTTTCCCTCACTGTATGTATTATTAAAGTGACCAGTGTTCAATGACTATATACATAGGGCAGCAGTTTCTAATGTGCAGGGTAGAGTACCAGGTGATAGCCGGTTAAAACAGTGACTAAGGCTAGTGGTGACTGTTTAACAGTCTAATGGCCTGGAGATAGAAGCTGATTCTCAGTCTCTCGGTCCAAGATTTGACGCACCTGTACTGTCTCCACCTGGATGGTAACGGGATGAACAGGCCGTGGCTCAGGTGGCTGAGGTCCTTGAAAATATTTTTTACCTTCCTGTGAAGTGTGCCTCCGGTGATGCGTTGGGCTGACCGCACCACCCTTACGAAAAAAGATTGCAGTCAGAGGGCAATATAACTGCAGTACACTGAAGTATAACTGCAATTAGAGATTTACTGCAGTAATTTTGCAGTGTAACTGCAGTTATTCTGTAATTACTGTGTCCAAAATACCACAGTCGACTGCAGTTTCAAAACGGCAATCTTTTTTTTGTAAGGGCACCCTCTGGAGAGCCCTGATTTTTCATTATCACCATTGTTGAAAGAAAGTGCTTTACATTATGTGATTTCTATTTGCTTGATGAAAAATGTAATAAAAACTGCAATCCCGAGTGTTTGTCTGTATACTGTGGTTTGAGTGAGAGCTTTGTTGACTATATAAAATACTAGCCATATGTTGCTTTTGCTGATGTAGCCTATAGTATCTACTTGCAGAGCGTCTGTTGAGCATATTGTTTTACAGTAGCCTAGTTGTTATCAGTGGAGGCTGCTGAGGGGAGGACGGCTCATAATAATGGCTGGAATGGAGTCAATGGAATGGCATCAACCACATGGAAACCACTTGTTTGATACCATTCCAATGACTCCATTACAGCCATTATTATGAGCCATCCTACCCTCAGCAGCCTCCACTTGTTGTTATGTAAGATTGTTCTCCAAATCAAATCCCAATCCATTCCCACCTCAAAATCCATGCCGTTGTTTTTCTCCCGCTCCTCCTACTTTCACCCCATTGTGATTCTCCGGCTCACACTTTGCTGGAGTTGGTGCGGAGTGAGCAGGATCAAAAAAACAACAGCAATAGGTGCTTTTACGGATTTTATTTTCCTGCCTTCAATGATTCCCGAAGATGCATTGATGTCGCCGTTTAAAATCGAGGGAGTTTGTCTTGAAAGTAGGTCCAGGTTTAGCGACGACGTTGCGAAGTTGTTCCCTTGAAGTTTTCCCCCAAGGGCTGCAAAGCGAATTCCCTGTTTACTATTCAACTACCCCAGCCACCATGGCGAGGCGGGTACGGGGAGAAGGATCCGGGATTTTAACACACATTCCGTACACGAATTGGAGTAAGCAGTCGAGACTCCACTGGTATAACTTCATGGCTGTTTCTTTGAGCTTTGTGGCAGTCTTGTCGCTTCTATGTGGCGGGGTTTGTGGTGCCGAAACGGAGTTCTCGATCTTGGAGGAGGCACAAGTTTTAGCCGTACAAATGAAAAAACTGTCCTCGCAGGAGCTCGGAGTCTTCAACATGCAGGTAACAAAACTGTTCAAATGTTCTGGTTCGATTTTAACATTCGACACAATTATTTTCGACGTATTATCTCCTTGCGCATTGACTAGTATCATGAATTGGTTCAGTTGCAATCTACAATCACTAGGCTACAGCTACTAATTATGCCACATTGTTGCAGTCCTGTACTAGTGTAACTTTGTGGTCAGAAATGTAAGAAATGTTTTATTAAACTAGCTACATCAATTACAACAACCGCGTTGTTTTGAGCTCTATATGTGCCTGTGGCTCAGTCGCAGCCATTCCTGAAAGGCGCTCTGTTTGAAGTCGTATGCGGATGACAAAATGTTGCAGTGTGACAAGGAAAACACCATTTCCAAGGCACTTCCATACCGAAGTTACTTTTTCGTAGCCGGTTAGGATATTTTAACAGTACCTTGAGATAGTTGGTGTGTTGTCACACTTTATCAGGAACTGCATCACCTAGACGTCCTAGAGGAAGGATGTTAGAGGATAAATTATTCTGATAATAACACTCTTTACCTGCAGCATTTCAGCGTTGATTAGACGCGTTATCTTCTCAGAAGCTTTTATACAGGCTTTATGGTGTCACATTTATAACGTTTATAGTGTCAGGTTTCTGTTACGTTTATGAATTAACACTGTGTGTGTGTGAATGGGAGGGGAGAACCAAACACACTTCGTTCACATCCCCTCCTCTCACCACACCACTGCTCCTATCTATTTTAGGTGAAATTATTTGTTATTGGGAATATTGAAATAAGATATGCTGTTATTTTGACGAAAACAGAAATCTGCCATGATTTTACTATTTGGCTTAGTGCGATGTGGATAGTACCAAATTATCTCGATTGTTTCTAATAGTTGAACATTTTAAATGATTGATTACATAATTAGTGCCTTCCTTTTGCGGTGACATTTTGTTGTCTTTGTGGGTACATTGTAGAAAACCGCTAAATTCACACAATTATCATATTTTAAATATCCTGATTGATTTTTCGGGAACACTGTTTGTCGTGCTAATTTAAAAGGGAGTCTGGCCATGGCCAACAAATGGCGAACAGTGCAGTGATGGTGGAAGGGGGTTGCGTCACACTTCAGAGGCAGGGCTCACAGTGATGATCAGTGGGGGGTCCAGTCCAAATGGTGTTTCATCTTCCCACTACCCTTCATCCTACCACTGACCTGGCTTTCAGGCCTGCTGTGATCCCTGGAGCCTTCTTTGTTTCCTTTCTCTTTCATTTCCTGTGAAG
This sequence comes from Salmo trutta, assembly GCF_901001165.1. NCBI lineage: Eukaryota > Metazoa > Chordata > Actinopteri > Salmoniformes > Salmonidae > Salmo > Salmo trutta. Next base: position 39,973,246 of record NC_042978.1, on the reverse strand, counting down.
AACGTTGGGATCTTTTTTCCTGTGAAGTACATTGGGATCTTTTTTTCCCCTGTGAAAAACGTTGGGATCTTTTTTTCCTGTGAAGAACATTGGGTCTTTTTGTTCCTGTGAAGAACGTTGGGATCTTTTTTCCTGTGAAGGACATTGGGATCTTTCTTTCCCCTGTGAAGAATGTTGGGATCTTTTTTTCCTGTGAAGAACATTGGGTCTTTTTTTTCCTGTGAAGAACATTGGGTCTTTTTTTTTTTTCCTGTGAAGGACATTGGGATCTTTTTTTTCTTCCTGTGAAGGACATTGGGATCTTTTTTTTCCTGTTTTAGAACGTTGGGATCTTTTTTTTCCTGTTTTAGAACGTTGGGATCTTTTTTTCCTGTTTTAGAACGTTGGGATCTTTTTTTTCCTGTTTTAGAACGTTGGGATCTTTTTTTTCCTGTTTTAGAACGTTGGGATCTTTTTTTTCCTGTTTTAGAACGTTGGGATCTTTTTTTTCCTGTTTTAGAACGTTGGGATCTTTTTTTTTCCTGTGAAGAACGTTGGGATATTTTTTTTTCCTGTTTTAGAACGTTGGGATATTTTTTTTCCTGTGAAGGACGTTGGGATCTTTTTTTCCCTGTGAAGGACATTGCAATCCATGTCTGAAATGTGCGTTATAAATAAAGCTTGAGTTGATTTCACCCCTCTTTGCTCTTTGTTTGTCTCTTTCTCTTCCTTTCAGTTTCTCTTGGTGTTGACCTCATGATACTATTATCCATCTTATTTTGGCCATTGATGCCTTAAATATTCATGCCTTGGCTGGGGTGTACTCTGAGTGTAATTTAATGAATGCCCATGTTTATCAGTCTTCTGGTTTGAGTCTGAGGTTTCGATTTGTTTCTGATTCATACTACAAAATCATTCATGGCAAAAAATTATTTTCAGCCTTTTCCTGTAAAACTGCAACATTCTAAGTTGATTGTCATGTTATTTTACAAGCTGTGAAAATGTAGCTGGGCTTTTAGCTGATTTAATTCAGGCATTGCATTGATATAAAGCTATATGTTTGGTCAGACCTCTTTGACCACAAAGTTAGGTGTACTGTATCCAGATTAAACAGTCATCTGCCCATGTAAATAAGTGTAGAGATGTGGCTATGGCAGCTGATCTCCCTGCCCTAACACTGGTATGTGTGCTAGGCAGGGCCTGTTTCTCCATGGAGGTAGCCTAGCGGTTGAGAGCATTGGGCCAGTAACTGAAAGGTTGCTGGTTTGGATCCCCGGGCCGACTAGGGGAAAAATCTGTCTGTGCCCTTGAGCAAGGCACTTAACCCTAATTGTTCCTGTAAGTCACTCTGGATAAGAGTGTCTGCTAAATGACAAAAAAGAATACTAATAATATGAAGACAAAAGAACTGTCTCTACTACTAAAGCTAGACTAGGCTGGGAATGTGTCCATACTGGGATTATATGGAAGTGCTCTGACCCAATCCTGAGTCCACAGTGAATTATACAGGAGGAAGTATACAAAATGCATTTAAAGAGACACAAACATTTGTCATAATTCCTGTTTGCATGATATCGTTTCTTACCGGGATTACATTTTCATCAATTTTTGTTGGTCTTTCTATAATCAACCAAACCTCACATTGTCCTCTGCCCATGTAAATAAGTGTAAATCTGGTCTTATTTGTAATATGATGCGCCACTGCCCTGTCATTGTCTCTTGAGTCAGTGGGTTAAATTGATACAATCTGTCAGTGACTTATTCAATTATCAAGGGCGCCTGGTTACACAGACAAACCCTATGTTCTCAATCGCATTTGTAACTTAATGCGTGGATAATCAAGTGCTTCTGTGGAGAGGAGATGAGCTTTGGTGCTGAGTGAGCAGGTCTACCGCTGCAGGCCTCTATGCTGACATTTCGTACATGTGCTCCTTGGTGGAAAAATGTAGGAGCACATTAAGACATTACAAATATTCTAGGTATTAATGATAAGAATTGCCAGCAATTACTATATATATATATATATATATTTTTTTTTACAAGGGGGCATTGGTGGTCCCAAATTAAAATTCCAGGTAGCACAGTCAAATATTTAGCAGCATATGTGACCAAAATGGTACCACTGTAGAGCCCTGCTCGGAAAGCATTTTTAGGACAACATTCAATGGTTGAAATTGTTCTAATTTTAGAGACATACTTTTTAACCTAATTTGCAGTGGCGTTTAAACACAGATGTTGTCTTTAATATTGTATTTTCTCAACTGTTGAGACACAGCAACCCAGGCCTATGTAGCCTTTAACAGTTAGGCCTAGCCAACTAAGCGGAGCATAGGGACTACATTATAGACAGCATCGCCGCAGCTAAGAGAAATCAGATGCTCGTCACTCACTCTCTGTGTAAGTACAGTTTTCCCAGAGAGCATGTATTTCTATAACCCCTGATCAATATGTTGATTCTCCATCTGAAAAGTGGGGCTACTTCCTTAATCACAGGCAGGGGGTTGTGGGGTTTGCGTTTTGTTTTGGCGTTGGCTTGTCCAGAATCCCGTCCAGGCCTCCTAATTTAATAATTATGGTAAAAAAAAAAAAAAAATGTGTGGGGGGTGTGGAACCTGTGAAGGATCCTCAGGAAAGAATCTTTAGGTCCTGATCTTCAGGGTTGGTCCTGTCCAAGTCCAACAGTTGTTGAGAGGGTATGAGACGGTTTCCTTCTCCCTCATACAAATGCACCAAAACAATCTCAATTCCTGATGTTTCTCTGCAGAGCAGCTTCAAAGTGCCTGTGCTGCATTGGCTATGGTGCTCTTGTAATACCCAGCAGACCCACAGCCAGTGCTTGGTCTAGCTTACATGTGATACCCTGGTGTGTTTTGCTAGTTATTAGGAAAACCTATCTCTGTGTGTACATGTTCTGTTGAGGAAAAAAACACACATTGCTTCCAATTATGAAACATTTATTTTCAAAATTGCAATGTAGTAGATGATGCAGAAAATTCCCCCCAAAAACGGCAGCTCACAACTGTCGCCTGGTCCTGTGGTGAATGTGTCTCCTTGGTTCTGGTCTCTTCACAGACAGTGTCTAGGTGGGACCCATCTCTCACGGCGAGGAGCCCTATTAAGAAAGCCTCTAGGAAATCAGACGGTTAATGGCCCTGGACCTCCATCCATCACACTTAGCCTTGCTGGTGGGTTGACGCTGGGGAGAGGGGCTCTCTGGAGTGGCTGGGTCTCTGTGGTGGGCCTCTGAGCGAAGTTATCAAAAATCAACCCCCTCCTGGCCCCCCAGCTATAGGCCTACTCTCCCCTACCACTCACCAGCACATGTTTCTCTGACAGGAGGAGCTGCTACTCTTTTGTTTTGAGGCCTGAACTCCCACTGACCTCACCTCTTTAAAGCTGTGTTCTTTTTTCTGTTCCGGAATGGTTCTAGAACATTATGTGGTGTTCCAGAAGTCTAGGAGTAAAGATGTTGAGGTATTCTCAGCGTTAACCACACATGTATCCCATTACTCTGTGCTTTGTGTTCTGAACTCATGATCTGCCTCTTCAGATGATGTGTTCTCTGTCATTGTACAGAAGTTGGTCTTCCTTCAAATTCTATTTTGATTCATGTTTGAGTTGATACACATGCCTATTAACATTTTTTTTTAGGCAGTTTACTTTGCAATTCCACAAAGTTTTTTAGATTTGTTTTATCTCTATTCGTAATGAAGTGAAATGGCCCTGTTGGTTTTAGGACCAGGAAGCAGTCTCGTTTGCTTATTGGAACACTTTAAGATGTGTGTAAAAATGTTGGTGTTGGGCTTGTCCATAAGAATCTAGTGAAATAAATCAAATCACCGAATACAACAGGTGTGGACCTTACCGTGAAATGTTTACTTCCAAGCCCTTAACCAACAAGGCAGTTCAAGAAATAGAGTTAAGAAAATATTTACTAAATAAAGTAAAAAAAAAATACAATAAGATCAAAAAGTAACACAGAAATTACATAACAATAATGAGCCTATATACAGGGGGTACCGGTTAATTGAGGTAATTTGTACATGTAGGTATGGATAAAGTGACTATGCATAGATAATAGCAGCAGTGTAAAAACTAGGGATGCATGATATATTGGTGAACATATCGGAATCTGACGATATTAGATAAAAATGCCAGCATCGGTATCGGCCCGATGTCTAGTTTAACGCGGATGTTAAAAACAGATGTCAAAGCTACCCTGCATACCTATATAACGTAGGTACATGACGTAATGACGCCACGTAAAATGTTGCGCTACATGTGCAACACAGCATTCCTAACCTAGCCCACAATGTCTGCTGTGTGGATCGAGCAGTCAACAAGTAGAGCAGTCATTTGAAAGAGTAAGAACATTTCAGTGAGACAACTCAAAGGCGAAATCCATTAAAGCCAAGATAATGGAATCCATGTTGCCCTACTGGAGTTATAGTAATAGCATCAGTGCTATTAGCTTCACGACATGCATACTATGGAACTCTGTTTGGGTCTTTGTGTGTCAAAAAAGGTACAGTAGCACTGTCAAAGCTGTACAAAAAAGTCTGCAAACACCGGCCACAAATGATGTGTTTACCATACCGCGTTGGTAATAAAGCATAATTTGTTTGACCGCAACTTCTGGGGTAGCTAGCTTTAGCTTGGTACCCTGCTAGCACCAATACAACCAGCCTGAAAACAATGACCAGTAGAAACCGCAGTCATTTTTGTTATTCTTTGCAATGATTTAGGAATCCTTGTAAGTATTAGCTAGATTGCCACTTGTTATTCCCCTATTGAAATTGAACTTCAGTTCATGAAAAATAAATAGCTAGCCAGCTACTTAACCCTGTTTCCCAAAGCTAACGCCAAAAGCAGCCAGCTAGCTTTATCTGGCTAGTGAGGCTCGACCGGACCGGGTTATGTGTTGTGATGCTAGCCACAATAAGGATTAGGCACAATAGTGGAATTTGCGGTTTGCCTTCAAAATAAAAGTATGACATTGACAGTAATGCAAATGAATACAAATAGTAGAATTATGCCGTACTTTTATTTTGAAGGCTAACCGCAAAGTCCACTATTGTGGCTAATCCTTATTGTGGCTAGCTTCACATAGATGGGTCCGACCACCATTAATCAAATAAGAACTGTTTAACCTCTCTGGGGTATGTGGGACGTTAGCGTGGGACACACTATTCAACAGCCAGTGAAATAGCAGGGCGGCAAATTCAAAACAACAAAAATCTCATAATTCAAATTTCTCAAACATACAACTATTATATCCCATTTTAAAGATACTTCTCGTTAACTTGTTGGGGATAGGGGGCAGTATTTGCACAGCCGGATAAAAAACGTACCCAATTTAATCTGGTTACTACTCCTGCCCAGTAACTAGAATATGCATATAATTGTTTGATTCGGATAGAAAACACCCTAAAGTTTCTAAAACTGTTTGAATGGTGTCTGTGAGTATAACAGAACTCATTTGGCAGGCAAAAACCTGAGAAGGTTTCATGCAGGAAGTGGCCTGTCTGACAAGGTGTTGTTGTTCTTGCTTCTGTTTATTGAAGAGTCAGGATCTTAGCTGTAACGTGACACTTCCTACGGCTCCAATAGGCTCTCAGAGCCCGGGAAAAACCTAAACGATGACGAGGCAGCCTCTGGCTGAAACACATTATCGCCTTTGCCAAGTGGCCCATCAGAGGACAAAGGGCTTAGGCTCGTGCCCGAGTCGACCCAGTGATATATTTTCTTTCGGCTGTTTACCTAATTGCAGATTCCTGGTCGGAATATTATCGCTTTTTTATGAGAAAAATGGCATAAAAATTGATTTTAAACAGCGGTTGACATGCTTCGAAGTACGGTAATGAAATCTTTTGTCACGAAATGCGCCGTGCGCACAACCGTTATTTACCATTGGGATAGTGTCTAGAACGCACAAACAAAACGTCGCTGTTGGAACATAACTATGGATTATTTTGGACCAAACCTACATTTGTTATTGAAGTAGAAGTCCTGGGAGTGCATTCTGACGAACAACAGGAAAGGTAATCAAACTTTTCTAATAGTAAATCTGACGTTGGTGAAGGCTAAACTTGGTGGGTGTCTAAATAGCTAGCCCTGTGATGCCGGGCTATCTACTTAGAATATTGCAAAATGTGCTTTCACCGAAAAGCTATTTTAAAATCGGACATATCGAGTGCATAGAGGAGTAATGTATCTATAATTCTTAAAATAATTGTTATGCTTTTTGTGAACGTTTATCGTGAGTAATTTAGTAAATTGTTAGTAAATTCGCCGGAAGTTTGCGGGGGGTATGCTAGTTCTGAACGTCACATGCTAATGTAAAAAGCTGGATTTTGATATAAATATGAACTTGATTGAACAAAACATGCATGTATTGTATAACATAATGTCCTAGGTGTGTCATCTGATGTAGATCATCAAAGGTTAGTGCTGCATTTAGCTGTCTTCTGGGTTTTTGTGACATTATATGCTAGCTTGAAAAATGGGTGTCTGATTATTTCTGGCTGGGTACTCTGCTGACATAATCTAATGTTTTGCTTTCGTTGTAAAGCCTTTTTGAAATCAGACAGTGTGGTTAGATTAACGAGAGTCTTGTCTTTAAATAGCTGTAAAATAGTCATATGTTTGAGAAATTGAAGTAATAGCATTTCAAAGTTATTTGAAAATCGCGCCACAGGATTCAACTGGCTGTTACGTAGGTGGGACGAATTCGTCCCGCCGGTCCTAGAGAGGTTAATCCAACCACATTGTCCAATTTCAAAAAGGCTTTACGGCGAAAGCATAACATTAGATTATGTTAGGACAGCGCTGAGACAAGAAAAACCACACAGACATTTTCCAAGCAAGGAGAGGTGTCACAAAAACCAGAAATACAGCTAAAATTAATCACTAACCTTTGACGATCTTCATCAGATGACACTCCCAGGACTCAATGTTACACAATACATGTATGTTTTGTTCGATAAAGTTTATATTTATATCCAAAAACCCCATTTTACATTGGCGCGTGATGTTTAGAAAATGTTTTGCCTCCAAAACTTCGGGTGAATGAGCACATCAATTTACAAAAATACTCATCATAAACGTTGATAAAATTTACAACAGTTATTGAAAGAATTATAGATACACTTCTCCTTAATGCAACCGCTGTGTCAGATTTCAAAATAGCTTTACGGCGAAAGCACATTGTTCAATATTCTGAGTACAGAGCTCAGCCATCAAAGCAAGCTATACAGTTACCCGCCAAGTTCTGGATTCAACAAAACTCGGAAATAGTATTATAAATCTTCACTTTGCTGATCTTCGTCGGAATGCAGTTCCAGGACTCCCACTTCCACAAGAAATGTTTATTTTGTTCGATAAACTCCATATTTATGTCCAAATACCTCTGTTTTGTTCGCGCGTTCAGATCACTATTCCAAAGGCATAATGCGCGAGTGCAAAACTCTAAATGAAAAGTCAAAAAGTTCCATTACCGTTCGTAGAAACATGTCAAACGATGTTTACAATCATTCCTTAGGGTCTTTTTATCATAAATATTCTATAATATTCCAACCGGACAATAGCATATTCATTACAGAGGAAAAAGAAGGAACGGCGCACCTGCGTGACTGTGCAGTAAACAACTCATTGGCTTCAGGCAGTCCACTTGTTGAGTCAGCTCTTATTCTCTCCCCAGTAACAGTAGAAGCATGAAACAATTGAAACTATTGACATCTAGTGGAAGCCTTAGGAAGTGCAAAATGAACCCTAAGTCACTGTATACTGTATAGGCAATCACTTCAAAAACTACAAACCTCAGATTTCCATACTTCCTGGTTGGATTTTTCTCAGGTTTTTGCCTTTCATATGAGTTCTGTTATACTCACAGACATCATTCAAACAGTTTTAGAAACTTCAGTGTTTTCTATCCAAATCTACTAATAATATGCATATCCTACCTTCTGAGCCTGAGTCGCAGGCAGCTTACTACGGGCACGCCTGATTATGTTGTTTTGCTATGTTTTTGAGGAAGAACATTGTTTGCATCCATGAGCTAGCTAGATTTTTTTATGACCAGCACTAGGTGCGCGAGACAACTTTACCAGCATCATAGCATATGTATCGATGAATCGCTGTGACACATGAAATACGAGGGATAGGGTAATCAATGTGTAATAACTATGTAAAAAATGTATGAACGCGTTAAATTATTATGTGATGTGCAGTCATATTCAGGTCTTGATTGGTCAACAAGCTTATTTGACACATCAAATAGTGTTATTTGATATGTATGTTTTTTTGACACGCAAAGACCCAAACGGTGTTCCATAGAAACGGGGGGGGGGGGGGGGTTGTCAATGTAAATAGTCCGGGTGGCCATTTGATTAATTGTTCAGCAGTCTTATGGCTTTGGGGTAGAAGCTATTAAGGAGCCTTTTGGTCCTAGACTTGGCGCTCCGGTATCGCTTGCCGAGCTCAGCTCTGGAGCAGTATGCTCCCTCTCTTCCAATGCTAAAGGAATCTATCCATGGCCACATTTCCATTAGATGTGGGCTGCTTGTGTGCTTTTGGCCTTGCTCCAGGCAATGATGTACTCAAGCCCCCTTGTTTTAGACCCTTTTAGTGGCCTTACCCCACCTCCCCCTGGCCTACACCTCACCCCACCTCCCCCTGGCCTACACCTCACCCCACCTCCCCCTGGCCTACACCACACCCCACCTCCTCCTGGCCTACACCTCACCTCACCTCCTCCTGGCCTACACCACACCCCACCTCCTCCTGGCCTACATCTCACCCCACCTCCCCCTGGCCTACACCTCACCCCACCTCCCCCTGACCTACACCACACCTCACCCCACCTCCCCCTGACCTACACCACACCTCACCCCACCTCCCCCTGACCTACACTACACCACACCTCACCCCACCTCCCCCTGACCTACACCACACCACACCACACCCCACCTCCCCCTGACCTACACCACACCACACCACACCCCACCTCCCCCTGGCCTACACCACACCCCACCTCCCCCTGACCTACACCTCACCTCCCCCTGGCCTACACCACACCTCACCTCCCCCTGGCCTACACCACACCTCACCTCCCCCTGGCCTACACCTCACCTCACCCACCCCTGGCCTACACCTCACCTCACCCACCCCTGGCCTACACCACACCTCACCTCCCCCTGGCCTACACCACACCTCACCTCCCCCTGGCCTACACCTCACCTCCCCCTGGCTTACACCTCACCCCACCTCCCCCTGGCCTACACCACACCTGGCCTCCCCCTGGCCTACACCACACCCCGCCCCTGGGTTAGGGTTAGGTCCACCCCTGGGTTAGGGTTAGGGCCACCCCTGGGTTAGGGTTAGGGCCACCCCTGGGTTAGGGTTAGGGCCGCACCTGGGTTAGGGTTAGGGCCGCCCCTGGGTTAGGGCCGCCCCTTGGATGCCATGCTGGAGTTAACAATCAGGAGGGAATGTTCTTCTGCAACTAAGCCTATCATCTAAATAGAAAAACATTGGGCTATATTTCACTTTTTCCTTGGTCATAGAAAAGGCTGTTTGCCTCCTCACTTCCTTGAAGTTCCCTCTTCTAATCAGTACCATCAAAGATGGTTATGTGGACGTCAGGTGACCAGTGTCTCCAGCAACTGAAGTTGTGTGACCAGTAGCAGGAAATGGTCAAACCCAGTTAGCTATTCTGTGGTTAATTGAGTGTCTGAAGCCCCTGTGCCCCAATGAGAGACCAATGGCCCTTAGTTTCCTCTCAAATGGCTTTATTATTAAACAGGAGCTGTAATTAGCTGGCCTTTATTTAATCAGTTCAGCACACACAGACACTTGAAGAAAAGCATCTTTGTGTGTGTGTGTGTGTGTGTGTGTGTGTGTGTGTGTGTGTGTGTGTGTGTGTGTGTGTCTGTGTGTCTGTGTGTGTGTCTGGGATCCCTGTGAGTAGATCCCTGCAGGGCTGCCCAGGACAGCAAGGCAGAGACCTCTCTTCACTCAGCACAAAGGACTGGGCGAAGATGAACTGAACTGAAAGGGGGAAGGGACCTTGGGGAGAGGCAGACTGCTGAGGGAAGTAGGGAATCATTGGCTACCCTTCCCACTTCTCCAGCCCTGCACTTTATCTTCTGAGATCTCCCCATCCCCCTCTTCTCTTCTCTCTCCTGCTTTGCATTCCCAATGAGGGGAGCCCCCTCTTCTTCTCTCTGTCCTGCTTTGCATTCCCAATGAGGGGAGCCCCCTCTTCTTCTCTCTCTCCTGCTTTGCATTCCCAATGAGGGGAGCCCCCTCTTCTTCTCTCTCTCCTGCTTTGCATTCCCAATGAGGGGAGCCCCCTCTTCTTCTCTCTGTCCTGCTTTGCATTCCCAATAAGGGGAGCCCCCTCTTCTTCTCTCTCTCCTGCTTTGCATTCCCAATGAGGGGAGCCCCCTCTTATTCTCTCTCCTGCTTTGCATTCCCAATGAGGGGAGCCCCCTCTTCTTCTCTCTCTCCTGCTTTGCATTCCCAATGAGGGGAGCCCCCTCTTCTTCTCTCTCTCCTGCTTTGCATTCCCAATGAGGGGAGCCCCCTCTTCTTCTCTTTCTCTCCTGCTTTGCATTCCCAATGAGGGGAGCCCCCTCTTCTTCTCTCTCTCCTGCTTTGCATTCCCAATGAGGGGAGCCCCCTCTTCTTCTCTCTCTCCTGCTTTGCATTCCCAATGAGGGGAGCCCCCTCTTCTTCTCTCTCCTGCTTTGCATTCCCAATGAGGGGAGCCCCCTCTTCTTCTCTCTCTCCTGCTTTGCATTCCCAATGAGGGGAGCCCCCTCTTCTTCTCTCTGTCCTGCTTTGCATTCCCAATAAGGGGAGCCCCCTCTTCTTCTCTCTCTCCTGCTTTGCATTCCCAATGAGGGGAGCCCCCTCTTCTTCTCTCTCTCCTGCTTTGCATTCCCAATGAGGGGAGCCCCCTCTTCTTCTCTCTCTCCTGCTTTGCATTCCCAATGAGGGGAGCCCCCTCTTCTTCTCTCTCTCCTGCTTTGCATTCCCAATGAGGGGAGCACCCTCTTCTTCTCTCTGTCCTGCTTTGCATTCCCAATGAGGGGAGCCCCCTCTTATTCTCTCTCTCCTGCTTTGCATTCCCAATGAGGGGAGCCCCCTCTTCTTCTCTCTCTCTCCTGCTTTGCATTCCCAATGAGGGGAGCCCCCTCTTCTTCTCTCTCTCTCCTGCTTTGCATTCCCAATGAGGGGAGCACCCTCTTCTTCTCTCTGTCCTGCTTTGCATTCCCAATGAGGGGAGCCCCCTCTTATTCTCTCTCTCCTGCTTTGCATTCCCAATGAGGGGAGCCCCCTCTTATTCTCTCTCTCCTGCTTTGCATTCCCAATGAGGGGAGCACCCTCTTCTTCTCTCTGTCCTGCTTTGCATTCCCAATGAGGGGAGCCCCCTCTTATTCTCTCTCTCCTGCTTTGCATTCCCAATGAGGGGAGCCCCCTCTTCTTCTCTCTCTCTCCTGCTTTGCATTCCCAATGAGGGGAGCCCCCTCTTCTTCTCTCTCTCTCCTGCTTTGCATTCCCAATGAGGGGAGCCCCCTCTTCTTCTCTCTCTCCTGCTTTGCATTCCCAATGAGAGGAGCCCCTACTGTTGCTTTTCAATCGTTTTCTCTCCATTATCTGTTTCTCACAATCATTCTCTTGCACACAGATTCAGCTGGTAAATGTTTTGTGGACTGGGCCTGGGTTTGCTCTGCTGGACTAACCAAAGCCCCCACACAACAATACCCAGTGTGGCACAGAGCGGTCAGTGTTCTGCCAGCCTCACTCTTTGACTGGGGCTGAATAATAAGGCTTGTCCTAAATGAGTTCTCTTCATCAGTCCACCTCTCTCACATGGCCCTCTGTGCAGGGGTCATTAGAGGTCAGCTCAGTTAGTCTAACTCCTATCCTCACAGACATTCATAACAGCAGACACTCGAGAAGCTAACCCAGGTCACACAAAGACTTCTCATTGCACAGAAGAACAACGTCCTCTGATAGACTAGCAAAGTTGCATAGATTAGTGCTTTCATAAAATAACTCACCTTTTCATCAATAAATAGTTTTTGACCTTTCTTTGAAGAGTATTGCCAGTGGAATTTATAAAGGCCTGTTGGCTGTATTTATATGGGAACGTGTGTGGTTGAAGATGAATTGGTAGGACTTCAGCCTCCATGGAATGAAACTTGTTCTCTGGTGTTGTAGTGTCCATCTGAATGGAGGAGAGTTCTCTCCCTGGTAGTTATGACAGGAGGTGGCTGAGCTATCCGTGAAGGGGTGGGTGTGTGTGTTTTCAGTGTCCTCAGGCTGAAAGTGTTTATAGTGGAAGTGACTGGGATGGTGTTCACAGTGAAAGCCCATGATTCTTACCCACAGGAAAATCACAAAATTAGCTTTCAGTGAAGTGTGATTTCTCTCACTAGCACAGAGACTAAAAAAGAGGAGGAAAAATAAAGATACTTTTTTATTTATTTAACCTTTATTTAACTAGGCAAGTCTGTTAAGAACAAATTCTTATTTACAATGATGGCCTAAAAGAGAGAAAGCCATTGTTAAAGTCCCAGTGCAGTCAGAATGTTGTTACCCAGAAATGGTTTGATTTTGGGATATAAACAGCTGCATTGGGCCTGATTTAATAGGAACTAGGGTCGAGTTTTTAGAAACAATAGAAATTAAAATACGCGTGCTACAGGAGGGACAAAAGGAATCGTGACAAAATATATTTTGGAGCCAAATCTCTTTTAGTCGCCTATTCCTCAATGTTGGAGCTGTGGCTGTGCGTCGTGTGATTGAAAATCATGAAGAGCCCGGCTGCAGAGCACCAACTCCGCTGTCCCAAGAACTGGATAATTATTCAATATTTCACATTTTTGCCTAATCTTGCTATCTTTTCACCTTCTATACATTGTAGGTGAACCAGAATCTGGGCTTACAGCAGACATTCTCCTTTAAACTCAGGAAGCAGACATTCACCAGCTTTTTAAGCTTATCATTTCAAAATACTGTATGTTCAGTACATACCAAAAGAATGTGGTTTTGTTGAGTAACTATCATCAATACTGCCTTCCCGGCCCATATGTACTTCCAGAAAATCTCCAGTTACATGCCCGTCTGTACAGAATCTAAATATTGTTTTTGAGCAAGTGCAGGTGCACCAAATCCACCTCTTCTGCACCTCATTACTGCCACCAGAAATCTGTATATAATGACAAGATGCTCATGCCTCTGCCGGGAGTCTTTGTCCCAAAGGCGGGAAGGCAGGCAAGCTGAGGTCTAATATAAGCACATAGAAACGCATTGGGCTTATTTTGGACATATTTTGGCGAGAGTGAAACATCTCTCTTCGCCTCTTCCTCTCTGCTGCCATACACAGGCCTCCTGATCCAGCAGCAGGAAAGGTCCTTGATCCCCTACCACAGTGTAAGGTCATATCAATCTGTTGTTACACCGCTCTGCATGGAATGGAATATTTCATGTAAGTAGATTCAGTAGACAATATAAGATGTTTTGACAGTGGTTGTATGTTTCTAGATAGGCATATTTAGTGTTTTATTTCCATTACTAATATTGCAGGAGAGGCAGAACAGGTGGATTAGACGTATGCACACGAGCTCAAAAACAATATTTAGATTCTTTCCAGACAAATCATTTTTTCGGTTGCATCTAACTTTTTATTTAGCCCTTATTAGGAAGTACATACGGCCAGGACGTTTTTAGGTTATTCAAAAACCACTTTTTTTGTTTGATCGTGACCTAGTGTGGCGGGAGAAAGCCAGGTAACCTAGTGGTTAGAGCATTGGGCCAGTAACCGAAAGGTTGCTGGATCGAATCCCCGAGCTGACAAGGTACAAATCTGTCATTCTGCCCCTGAACAAGGCAGTTAACCCACTGTTCCTAGGCCGTCATTGAAAATAACAATTTGTTCTTAACTGACTTGCCTAGTTAAATAAAGGTTAAATAAAATACATTTTATATATATATATATATCTCAAATGGAGAGAAAATAAAGTGTGATAAAAAAATAGATAAGGAATAAAATTTGCTTCGGCTATATTGCCCAGATCATCCGATATTGAGACATTTTCTGACTGGACAATTTGTGCTGCTTTGGTGAAAATCTTATTAGCTCTATCTACATTGTTTTCTTGCATTCTGTAAATAGTTTCTAACATATTTCTTGAATTGGTTTATGCAGGCTACAACAAAGGAATAGGCCACTAGGCATGGCTCTGCTGTGAGCTGCCTGGTCAGCTCTTCACTGCGTGGTCCCAGTCAAGTTGAATAGATCATCTGCCACATCACAATGTCATCACCGTCGACGATGACTGTCAGTCATCTTCGATATCCTATCATAATATGGCCCAAGTAGGAACACAAGTCTTTCTGTGGCCATATTGTTTTGTCCTGCCTGAGGGCTTGTCTTCAGTTTCTTGTTGGTCTCACAGGTCCTGGAGAGGTTCCTGACTGGGAGGGAACTGATCCACTAGCCTGCCCAACATCTTCCTCTCTTTCTCCCCCATTCTCTCTCTGCCTCTCTCTCTCTCTTCCTCACTCTAACCCTTTGTATTACTCTCTCACTAATTGTGTTCTGTGTGTGTGTGAGACCCTGGACTGTGCCCTGGACTGCATTCTCTATCGGATCACTGGTTGTGGAGATGAATCAGGAAGTGACCATGGCTGATGTCTGAACTCTGACCCCTCGTCTCGCTGCAGCACAAGGTTGTTGAGCAGATGAAAGGCGGGATGGTGCGCTTTTCTTTTTTTAGAAAGGAAAGTGAAAAAAGATCACACTAATTGGCAGACAGAGTAGTGTTGGGGCCTTGAGTGTGATAGGGAAGAGAACACACACACACACACACACACACACACACACACACACAGCAGCTGTGTTTGGCTATCAGTGTCTAAGATCAGAGCGCTGTCTGCCAGGGACTGGGTCATGTAATCTGGACTGGTTGGTAATGCAACAGGAACATTAGCAGAGAGAGAGGGGAGCTGTGGGATTGCAGGTGGACTGAAGGGTGTGTGTGTGTGTTGTTAATGAGGTCGCTCTCCCTACCTCTGTCCCCTGTCTCTCTCTCTCTCTCTCTCTCCCTACCTCTGTCCCCTGTCTCTCTCTCTCCCTACCTCTGTCCCCTGTCTCTCTCTCTCCCTACCTCTGTCCCCTGTCTCTCTCTCTCTCTCTCCCTACCTCTGTCCCCTGTCTCTCTCTCTCTCTCTCTCCCTACCTCTGTCCCCTGTCTCTCTCTCTCTCTCTCTCTCCTGCATCCTACCCTCTGCTCCTGTCCTCTCTCTCATCTCTCCCTACCATCCTGTCTCCTGTCTCTCTCATCTCTCTCTCCTACCTCTTACCCTCTGACATTCTGTCTCCTGCTCTCTCTCTCTC